>NW_006238918.1:13410246-13666796 GCF_000375325.1 Capsella rubella | reverse complement strand
GGAAGCTAGGTATGATTAAGCTTGTATCTGGACGGTTTTGGGGGATATGTGGAGTGCTTGGAAGCTTCTTGATGTTAGTGAGAGCCTTAAACACGCACACAAACAAAGAAGGAAAGAGCCATTGTGTGTTGATGCCGAACGAGTCCGAGTAAGGTAAGTAGAGCTTAGACGTGATCCTCCTGATCAAGTGTGGTGTGGTGCATCCTAGAGGGTGTAGTGAAGCTTCTAAGTGATATGGAAACTCTCCAGGTCGCCATGGGAATATTTGGAATAAGCCATTTAAGGAAACATCCATTTTAAGCTCCATAAAGATCATGTGAGATGAGGTGCACCAAATCTTGTGTGGTATGGACCTTGAATGATTTAAAATGTCTTCTGAGCTCCAATTAAAATGTCCATACACACCATTACGTGGTACAAGAAAACCTTCTTTGAATAACTTCATCTGGTCTTGTACTACTTCAGGTTCGTCAGCGTGTACGTCAGCGAGTAGTTCAGAATGCTTGTCATCGAGTAGTTCAGCATGCTTGTCCGCGAGTAGATCAGAATGTACATCAGCTATCATCTTTGAATCATATGTATGGTGAATGATTCCTTGATGACTTGGTGTTGCCTCATTAAAAACCTTTCTAGGTAAACCCATTGGGACAAACCCTAGATAAGGGAAAAAGAGTGCAACAGTCATATCCCAATAACAAGGTGATTTGACTTGCTGATTTTTGACCCTTCTTGAACCATTGGACTTCTTAAGGTTAATACCATGGTGAATGATTAACCCTTCGCCTTGAACTTGATCAGAACTCCACTTAGACAAAGATTCTCCAAAATTCTCCATGTAGACCGGTTTGGTGTGCTCTTGGTCTGATCTAGTTCTGATGTCCGCATCATACCCTCTCTCTTGAAAAAGTTTCGACCTCGAAACTGTACAATCTGCACCAAGAGAAAGCAAGTTAGCTTTCATGCAATTTTGAGATTTCAATGTCTTACCTTGGTGTTGTTCTGTCTTCATGATGCATGGTGCATCCGGTGGCTCTCCTTTGAGCAAGAAAGTAAACATCACTCCTTGGTTTTGATCTAGTACAACGGTTGATGGTGTAACGTGGTTAGCTCCTTCTTGGGTATGTGCTTGAGTTTTGAAATCTGGCGGTTCCTCTTTGATTAAGAATGAACTTGGGACTCTCCTAGTCTCCATTAGGGAAGGTGTGACCACCAATGGCGCTGGTTTACTCCGGTTTCGATTTTGATTCAAGCGTTTCTTCATCTCCGGTGGATCGCCTTTATGATCCTCATTCGTACCTGCAATGTTGTTGACACTTTTGGCAAAGAACAAGTGCATTAATACAGTCATGGGAACAATATAAACATGTAAAACAAGGACGAGTTGAACCATTTCTCTTTTATAAAGTTTATCAATAAGTATGGCACAAAATGTATCAACTAATCGATATGATTTAAAACAAGAAATTGATTCTACATGTTTATTTAAATAACCAACGTGTCTCTCAAACTTTCTAGACCTTAACAACATTATTACATCATTCAAATTATTAGAAATAACTCGAAGTAACGTGGGACTTACTTGACATAGATCTTTGTTGAATATATCTTTCGAAATAACCACGGTTGGTTGATTCAATGACTGGTCCGGTGATTCTTCTTGCAGCAAGATGTTGTTGGTGCTAACTTCATCATCTTTCTTAGCTGGTAAACACATCTTAAGCTCTTGAACTGGATGCATGTTATCACTCTTTGCTAGTTTCTTCGTTGCTCCACATTCAATATCCTTTGGGATGTGGTCTCTCGCTCATCATGATACTCTTCTATGGTACCTGTATCTTTCTTGACACTTAAGAATAAAATCAAGTGCATTATACTTGAAATATAATCATTTAAAACAAAGTCTTTGAAGCTTTGATTAATTATTAAATTATTCCAATATCGAACAAGATCGTAGGTTTCACTTACTAGGATACCATTTAAGGTGTTTGGTATGAACTCAACCTTAATGAGTGTGATGTTTGAAGCAAGATCAGATGATGTTGAACATAGTTGGACCTTCACACATGCTTCAACATATGCTTGCTCACACGTCTCATTTTCGCAAACTTGTGATGACGTTGTTTCCGAAAGTTGCTCCTTAAGGCTTATGTCGTTCTCAACTTCCCTTGGACTTGCTACATGGTGGTTAAATTCTTCATCCTTGTCATCCATCATATGACTTAGACCTGCATCAATAACCTTTGGCAAAGACAAGTGCATTAATCTAGAATTGGGAATTTCTAAACTTGATTTCACTAGACAATCATTTGAGTTCGATGCATTTGGTTTTAACTCTATTGATGTGATATGTTCTACATGTCGTTCAGGACATGATGCAGCAAAATGACCTCTCTTATGGCATCTATAACATGTCGGTGCATTTGATTTTAAAGAGTTAGAGGACTTACCTTGCTCGGGTTTATCTTGCGGCTTAAGTAAAGGTGTTGGGCGTGACTCTTCCTTTTCACCTGTATCTTTCTCATTCTTCTTGGATGAAAACAAGTGTATCACGTGGTCAACTTGTTGATAAACATTAAGCTTAGAAGTTGTGGTACTTACCTTGGCGGGTGATATATCCGCGTTTTGATTGGAACTAACACGTTGACGTGTTGTGTTCTCTCGACTTGGTTCCTTTGAGGGGTAAGTGTTTTGACCTGGTTGGGAAAGCATTTGAGGTGCATATCTCTCCCTCATAAGAAACTTTAGTTGCCCCCACGTTCTGAGTGATGGCTCCTTGTACCATACTCTATCTTTTTCCTCTCGCTTCCACCAATGTTTTGCACTTCCCATGAGTTGTTCAAGACTGTAGGTGAGCCTCTCTTCTTTGGGAATGGAATAGTACCTAAAGTACTTGTCCATGTTGATTTCCCATTGTAGATAATCTCTTTCATGTCCTGCAAATTCAAAACTTTCAGATCCAAAATACTTATAACCATTGTTTAGAGATAACCTGTAATTCGTCTTGTTGGTTCGGGTGGGGTTGTTTAGCAACGGGTCTCTTCTGGCACCATGTTTCAGCTCGCCTCCTCCTAGCTTACTGGTCCTTGCGTCTCTCTCAGCTAGGGGATCACGCCTACCACTTGGATGTGGTTCAAAACGAATGGATGATTCTTGAATCACTTCCTGTACTACTTGTGGGTTTGTACAGAAGTACTTGTCTCTTGATTTTGTTTGACGTGAGGCTGTAGGGACTCGGTGTAATAAGAGGTGATGGTCGGTCTTCTCTTCACGCCTTGGAGGACGTCGATACTGGTTGCCCTTTGTTGTTGCCTTTTTATACTCCATGTCTTCTTTTCGCTTAAGATAATCATCTTTTCCTGAAAAAGACATAATTTAGGTCAATGGAGATTTTGAACCATGGCTGGAAAAATTATCATTAAATTTAATCCATGGTTTAGAGTAGCCTTTATTGTTGTTGTATGAGTCAGGCGGTTCTGGTTCTGGTACTTCATAGCCTGGTTCATCTTTTGAATCAGAAGCTGAACTATCATCTCGTCGCCACGAGATCGTTCGATAGTTGTCTTCCTCATCCGACGTGACTTGATAGGGCTCTTCTTCTTGAAGTTCTTCATCTGAGTAAAACTCAATAAACTCCATATTTGCTCTGGTCTTCGTGATAGAAGAATCTTGCACAAGCAAAAGAAAGATGTATCAAAAAGTAAATCAACAAATAAGGAAAAAACTTCAAAAAATAGAAATGAATATTTTTTTTTTTTTTAAAATAAATCCGAAAAATTCAGATAACAAAAAGTAAAAATTCAGCTTTTAATTTATTTTCTGGTTTTATAAAAATAAAATACGAAATTAATTTAAAATAACAAATATTATGATTTTTATGGCTTTTCTTTTAATAAATCCGAAATAAATAAGAAAATGAAGTAAAATTTTTTTTTTTTTTTGATAAAATACTGAAGCAAATAACAAGATTAAAGCAAGGAATAAAAATTTATTTGATTTTTTTATATATATATAAAAAAACAATAAGAAAAATAGAAAAACAAATATAGGTTGAAAAGATACAACCTTGGGGATAGGAGCTTTTGAAACTCTGATACCAGATGATGCAAGATTGGAATCACTCCAAACTTTAGATCACTTGATGATCAAGAGATTCCAAGCTTATCTTGCGGAAGGTGGAATTCACGAGCTGGCCAGAAGCACTCTCTCGTGAATTAGTGGGTGGTTCAGGGGATAGTTCAGGTGATTGACTCGCTCAATCAGTGGGATAATCGACTCACTCGATCAATGGACGAATGAAGGTTGTTGAATCACTCAACAAAATTAATCCGCAGATTCCAATAGACTTAAGAGACTCGCTCACTTAAGACTAATGAAGAACAATGACAAAGACTCAAACTTTGACAAGAATAAAACTTTCTTTTACTTTAAATTGATCAAGGGTGCTTTACAATGATTCTAATGATCAGCTTATATAGGGCTGAGTACAATATTCTAAAAGCTAAATAAAGAAATAAGATATGCAATATTAATCAAAAACTAGCCGTTGGAGTCTTTATGGTGGATTCCTTGGCCAAGGAAGCTAGGTATGATTAAGCTTGTATCTGGACGGTTTTGGGGGATATGTGGAGTGCTTGGAAGCTTCTTGATGTTAGTGAGAGCCTTAAACACGCACACAAACAAAGAAGGAAAGAGCCATTGTGTGTTGATGCCGAACGAGTCCGAGTAAGGTAAGTAGAGCTTAGACGTGATCCTCCTGATCAAGTGTGGTGTGGTGCATCCTAGAGGGTGTAGTGAAGCTTCTAAGTGATATGGAAACTCTCCAGGTCGCCATGGGAATATTTGGAATAAGCCATTTAAGGAAACATCCATTTTAAGCTCCATAAAGATCATGTGAGATGAGGTGCACCAAATCTTGTGTGGTATGGACCTTGAATGATTTAAAATGTCTTCTGGGCTCCAATTAAAATGTCCATACACACCATTACGTGGTACAAGAAAACCTTCTTTGAATAACTTCATCTGGTCTTGTACTACTTCAGGTTCGTCAGCGTGTACGTCAGCGAGTAGTTCAGAATGCTTGTCATCGAGTAGTTCAGCATGCTTGTCCGCGAGTAGATCAGAATGTACATCAGCTATCATCTTTGAATCATATGTATGGTGAATGATTCCTTGATGACTTGGTGTTGCCTCATTAAAAACCTTTCTAGGTAAACCCATTGGGACAAACCCTAGATAAGGGAAAAAGAGTGCAACAGTCATATCCCAATAACAAGGTGATTTGACTTGCTGATTTTTGACCCTTCTTGAACCATTGGACTTCTTAAGGTTAATACCATGGTGAATGATTAACCCTTCGCCTTGAACTTGATCAGAACTCCACTTAGACAAAGATTCTCCAAAATTCTCCATGTAGACCGGTTTGGTGTGCTCTTGGTCTGATCTAGTTCTGATGTCCGCATCAATAAGAGTCGAAGTAGAGAAGAAACGGAGTATAGATGGAAGTAAACAAGCGTGACACGGCCGTGACTATTGACAACAGCGACGAGGAGAAGGTGAGATGCAGAGGACTCCGATCCGTGGAGAGTAGATTGCGGGGGAAAGAGAGAGATCCAACGGATGATGACGAAGAGAGAGAGCACCGTGAGGAGGAGGGAGAGAGATAGTGGAAACAGAGGGAGCCAAACTAATTTTTTTTTTCTCCGGCGGCTGAAGCTCTCTCTCAGAGAAAGGAGAATGAATTATAATTTTTTTTATTTATTATAAATTAGGTTTAGTGTTTTTTTTCACCAAAAATTAAACATAATGGCATTTCTATAATACAAAAAAAAACATGTGGGTAATTGTCTTTTTACATTAATTTTGGGCTATTTTGATCGGTCCAAATTCGTATGGGCCAATTTGGTTCGGATCCAATATTTATGTGCTAGTTTAATCTATTATCACAAATTTATACTGAAATCATATTAAATTCGTGAAATTCCAACGAAACGCGTTTATCGCAAATTCATAATTTGTGGCTGTCATGTGACGCCAAATCTTTTCGTTTGCTTTCTTCCGACAATGATACTTCATTGATAATAAGTAAAAAATAAAACAATTCGTACTTTTCAGATTGATTCTAATGATATGATATGAATTCATAACGCGTTAATTTTGGGAAAATTATAAGGATTACGGTTAAAGCTCTCACTCAATCATGAGTTTTTTTTTCTAATAATATACACTCACTTTATTAAAAAAAGACATAATAA
The DNA here is from genome assembly GCF_000375325.1 of Capsella rubella. NCBI lineage: Eukaryota > Viridiplantae > Streptophyta > Magnoliopsida > Brassicales > Brassicaceae > Capsella > Capsella rubella. The sequence goes on along the minus strand of NW_006238918.1, from coordinate 13,660,545 downwards.
ACTAGAAATATAAAGAGATGGACCGACCATAATAATGTTAATAACCGTTTTTAGTATTCTAATCTTAACAGTCATCAACTGTAAACTTTAACCGACCATTTTGGAATCAACTACCTTAATTTAATGATCCTTATTTTACGCAAGAGTATATATGGAAAAAGCCGTTAGAGTTTCATAATAATTCAGTTATAATATAACCGAAAATAAAGTTATAAACTATTTCTTTGAGTTTCTTAAAATATCTAGAAAGAAATACTTGTATATTGCATGCTTATTTTTGTTACTATAGCATATATTATATACTTCTTTTGCTTTTCACATCAAAATTAAGAATGCTATAAAGCAAAACAATTTTTTTTACTGTACTAAATTTATTTGCATATTGTTTTTTAATACTCTGTTTCCCATTAAAATTATTTGTATGTTTTATAATATGTGTCATTTTATATTTTTAGTAGAAAATTGTATAATTTTTTTGATTGGACTTCAAGCTTATTGAAGAAAAGCAAAAGTTATTTTGAATTTTAATAAGGTATAAATATTATTAGTTTCTTTTTGGAATTGTCATTAAAAATATCAAAATAACACTTCATTTTCAATAATTAAGTGTTTTTTAGGTGTTAAAAAACACTTAATTATTGTAGGAATATTGTATAAGCATGTTAATTCTCATTTAATTCATCATAAATTCATAGCTCTTTGAAATAAAACAAAATTTATGGGAACTATGAAAAAGCTAAAAAGTGCACAAAAGCCAAGAGGATGTGTCATGTGTGTGACTAGACTCAGTCAAAAAGCTTTCTGTTTTAACTTTTTTTTTTTGCTTTCTCATAATTTATTTATTTATTTTGGTTTAGCCTACAAAAACTGGTTTAAAGAAAATTATAATTTATCTCTTATCCTTTTTGCTTCCGACAACGATGATATTTTCAACCTGATGGAAGAGTTGAATCCTTTCCAGAAGATGTTCAGCTACGAAACGGTCTGATTCCTTACATTACACACTTACACACATCATTTTGTGATAAACCCAATTTTGGTGTTCAACAATAATAAACAAACAACGAACTCAACTCATAGCGATCGAACAAAAAGATAAAAAGAGAATATTAGAACATTACTTAGGTAATTTACCCTAATAATACACTATAGTAACATCAAACAATATATTACAAGAGAGTTGCTATGATCATGGAATTAGGTTAAATGGTCCAAGCCTTCATGGAAGTCTCTTCACCACTCAATTAGGAGTGTGTTAGACCAGAGTGGTACGTTGTTGATAAATTAACTAGGACCTTCCAAAAACATCTACTAACGATAGACTTTATATTTTTTTTGACGAATTGAATAACTAGGACCTTCTTGCATGGACCCTAGATTTTTTGGAGTCTAAATTTATTAAGATACCATTTTGTAAAAATAACTTAATACCATCTTTTAGTGTTAATTTTTTTTTAAAACTAAAACCTTATTTTATTTGAACATCAAAGTAAAGTGAAAGAGAGAGATATAGAAAACCTAAGTGCATCTCCATTGATTTAAAATATTTTTAAATTTTTTTTTAAAAAATATATAATAGTATTTATATGACTAAATTTAAAATTTTAAAACAAGAAATCATGACTAAAACTAGAAAAATACTTTACTTACCAAAAAACTATAAAAATAAATTTTGTAAAAAGTATATATTACTTACAAACAATTTTTTAAAATTATATTACTTACAAACAATTTTTTGAATTATATTACAAAATTATATATTACTTATGGATGAAAAGTAGCAACAAACATTTTGTAAGAAAAAAAAAATTTATAACAAGACAAGTTACACTTTTGGGTTTAAATCAACTTCTTGAAATAAATTGAAAGTTCTATACTAAAATAGTGAAGTAAAAAAAAAAAAAAAAAACAATTTATGTTCAAGAAAAGCAAAAAAAGAGAGAGAAGAACAAGTCTCTGGTCTAGCTACCAGACAAAACATGTCTTCCAATCTTATTCTCATCTCCCTTATAATGACTCTCTCTTCTCTGGTCAATCAAAATATTATCTCATCATAACAAAACAAAACCCTTCTCTTGCTTTTTCAAGATTCTCTCTTTCTTCTTTCTTCCCCCACAAATCTTGTTCTACTCTCGCCGGTTTAAATGGCGCCGGTGACGGAGCACCAGAGTTCTTTCCTTAGTCGAATCAGCCGTCGTAACCAGATCGTTTCCATGGACGTTAATCACGAGCAAGAGCTTGAAGAACTCGAAGACTTCCAAAAACACGTAGCCGAGCGTTTCTCCGAGTTACTACCGTCGGATTCGCCGGAATCTTTCCCGGTTCTTTCGATCCAGTGGCTAAGGAAGCTTCTTGATGTGTTCCAGTCTATAGAAACAGAGTTCCACTCTGTTCTGACGACGAATCCGTCTCAGATCTCGAAACCGCCGTTGGATAAGCTTGTACCGGAGATGCTAGACCGGATTGTTAAGGCTCTTGATATTTGCACCGCCGTGGTCAACGGCGTTGACTCAGTCAGACAAATCCAGCGGCTTGCGGAGATTGCTGTTACGGCGTTGAAACAAACGCCGTTGAGTGACGGAAGCGTTAGGAGAGCTAAACGAGCTCTCAGTAGCCTCCTCGCCGCTTTAAACGCAGATAAAATCAGCGGCAGCGGCGGTGGAAGTGGGAGGAGGTCAACTTCGGAACAGTGGTCTTCCTTTAGCCGTCGTAGCGGCGGAAGCGGAAGCGGAGGAGGGTGTGTGAGCAAGAACTGGTCAGCGGCGAAGCAGATTCAAGCAATGACAACGAATCTCGTGGCGCCACGTGGCGGAGAGTCGTCGCCGATTTATATAATGAGTAGCGTGATGGTCACGGTGATGTGGACGTTAGTTGCGGCGGTTCCTTGTCAAACAAGTAACGGCTTAGCCGTTCATTTACCGTTGCCTAAGAATCAAATTTGGGCCAGCGCCGCCGTGAGCATCTCGGAGAGGATCGGAGAAGAGATGAAGAAGAAGGAGACACGTTGCGGTGGATTGATGGAGGAGATGCAGAGGATGGAGAGGATAGGGTTGAAGCTGATGGAGTTTAGTGAAGGGTTTAGGTTTAATGGGGAGGAGGATGTGACGGCGGAAGTGGCGGAGATGGAGGAGATATGTCGGAAAATGGGAGATGGGCTTGAAGGGTTACAAAGAAGAGTTAGGGAAGTGTTTCATAGGTTGGTTAAAAGCAGAAGTGAGATTCTTGAAGTGATTGATCAACATCACTGATTTGTAATCTTTTTAACTCTTTTGTTGAGAAAAATCTAATCTTTTGGGTAATCTCTTTTGATTAAGTTAAAAGAGAATCAATATTTGATTGTTTTATTTATGTGATAAATCTTTTGACGTACATACTTTACAGTTCGTAATCATATATATAAAAGTAAGGTTTCACTCTCTCCTTATTGGTGGAAAAATATTTAAGGCTTTATATTTTTTTTTAATAAATAAATGTTTATGACAATCATTCAATACAAAATTTAATTACACTATAAGTTATAATCAAATGGCAAAGAAAATGAAAGGACTTAATCATATATCATTCAACAAAATAAATAAATAAATAAATGTTTATGACAATCATTCAATACAAAATTTAATTACACTATAAGTTATAATCAAATGGCAAAGAAAATGAAAAGACTTAATCAATATATCATACAACAAATTTTATAAGGCTTATTGGTGGAAAATTATTTAAAATCATATATATATAAAAGTAAGGTTTCACTCTCTTTATTGTTCCATTTTGTATTTATTTTTTAAAATATAATATTTATTTTTAATTAAACCAAAAAAACATATTTAATCATATACATTAATTCATACTTTAAATTCCCACTTTACTACTAAAATAAAACTGAAAATTATATAAATTTCCAAAGACTATTGATTTTCTTCATTGAATTCCAATTAAACACACTATAAATTATAATTATAACTCCTCTAATTTAATTATTTTAAAAATGTAACTTACATCACTTCTTATCATATAAATAGCCATTCTCACATCCTTCTCTACCATATCTCATATTTCATTATTCTCTTTGTTTTTTTTTTTAAAGTTCTTGCATGGGGTGAAAACTCATTGAAAATATCATTGTAAGAGTTTGATTAATTACTTAGTTTAAACTTTTGTTTTCAATTTTATTTATTTTTTGTTTTATGTATTTCTGTATGTCTTCATTGTTTTTTATATTTTTAAATGTAATACATATGTATAATAATATTTTATGGTTATAAGAAAATCAAGCTAAAGAAACCATCTTCATTATTTTACATTGGATGTTTGTTTCTTTCTCACATATTCATTTCATGTATATTTATTTTAATTTCAAAAGTATGTAATTTTTTAACAAAATAAACTTTTTGTTATATAATTATCAAACCAATTTATAAGACATTCTTTTAAGAATAATGATCCTTATATTTAGTTTGTGATTCAACATGTAATACTATAAACAACATTATAATTTTTGTTAACTTTGAATTTTATACTTGATTTCCTATATAAAAAACAATTTGATATTCAATTTGCATATGCGCGGGTTTTTGAATATTAAGTTAATTAATTTTAATTAATTTATTATTTATAAAAAATAGAAGAAATAAATTTCAATGTTTATGAAATTTTTACACTTTATTTACTTAAATCATACAATACAAGCATACATTCATATCTCTTGAATTTATTCGTTGATTAATTGTTCAATTTGATATTAATTTTCTTCAGTACCTTTGAGTATTTTTTGAATAAAAAAATAATAATATTGTTAATGATAAAAATAGAAATGGTATTGATAGAATTTTAAAAATACCCCTTTTCAAATACCACTTTTTAAATTTATCCCTTTTTCAAACTTTATCAAAAAATGACTAAAAATGTTGAAATTATCTAAATATGTGTGTAAGCTTATAAATATACATACACATTACCTTTGTTTGTTTATAAAATTTTATTTATTCAATGTCTTACAAATTGGTATGATAACTATATTAAAAATTATTTTGTTACAATAATTACATACTTTTGAAATTAAAATAAATATACATGAATATGTGAGAAAAAACAAACATCTAAAATAAAAGAATGAATATGGTTTTTTTTTACTTGATTTTCTTATGTGTGATAGTCGAAAATAAATATTTTTGAATCTCATTGATAAAGTAATTTTCTTATAGACATAAAAAATTATTATATATATGTATTATATATTTATCAGTATAAGAAAACAATGAAGAAATGAAGAATTACATAAAACAAAAGAAAAAATAGAATTGAAAACAAAATTTTAAACCAAATATATAATCAAGTTCTTACAATGATATCTTAATTGAGCTTTCAACCTATGCAAGAACATTAAAAATAAAACAAAGAAAATATTGAAGGTATCAAATATGGTGGAAGAGGATGTAAGAATGGGTATGTATAGGATAAAATATGATGTAATTTATATTTCTAAAATAATTAAATTAGAGGAGTTATAATTATAATTTATAGTGTGTTAGTTGAAATTGAATGGAGGAAACAAATAGTCAATTCACAAGTTATATCATTTCAGTTACAATTTAGTAGTAAAGTGTGGATTCAAAGTATGAATTGATGAATATGATTTAATGTGTTTTTTGGTAAATAAATATTAAATTTAAAAAAAAAAATATATATATATATATATTAAATGGAGCAATTATAGTAGAAATTTTTGGTTATATTCAAACCAGTTTGTAAGACATTGAAATAAATAAAATTTTATACACAAATAAAGGTAATTTGTGTATATATTTATAAGTTTACACACATATATGGATAAATTTTAACATTTTTAGTGGTTGTTTTGATAAAGTTTGAAAATGGGGTAAATTTAAAAAGTGGTATTTTTAAAAGGGTATTTTTTAAATTCTCCCAATATCATTCCTATTTTTATCATTAACAATATTATTGTTTTATCAAAAAATACTTAAAAGCACTAAAGAAAATTACGATCAAAATTGAACAATTAATCAACGAATAAATTCAAAAGATATGGATGTATGCTTCTATTGTATGATTTAAATAAATAAAATGTAAAAATGTCATAAACATTAAAATTTATTTAATATATTTTTTATAAATAATAAATAAATTAAAATAATTAAATAAATATACAACAACCCGCGCATATGCGCGGGACATTACCTAGTTAAAGATAATGTATACACCAAGTTCCTTTTTTTTTTGTGTGTGTGTAATACTGTGATTTCGAAACTGTATTTTTTCACACTTGAGGTTTTTATGTGATATATACTCTAGTGATGTTGCTTGGACAAAGTATAAAAACGTCTGAAGAACTTTACTTGTGTTGTGTGTGTAGCTTAAAAATGGTATGTGAGAACTGAGAAGAGAAGCAAACAGTGATGAATTATGGGTCAATGGGCTTTTAATAAGGCCAATATATTTTTAAGCCCACAACTGAGCTTACCATGTTGGGTTATGGCTTACTTACAACAATAGTTAAGAAGAAAGACTATATTAAGTTATCTGAAAATTAAACTAGTTATAAAAAATAAAAAGTTTTTAAAAAATTAGTAACCTTTTTTTGTTTTCGTCCTTAGTACTCATACTTTTCACACATTTTAGGTTTAAAATATATTTACCAATAAGATTTTTTTTTTTTTTTTGGTCATAACTTAGCTTGTTTTTTTTTTAATCTAGCTTTAATTTTCCTTTTACATATATTTTTTTTGAGTCAAATTTAGTCACTTTTATAAAACTGATTAATCATTTTCTATTTTCTAAAATGATTATATGTTGAAGAACAGAAACAGAAAACATTTTATGTTATATTTATACACTAAAATTTATGTATTGTCTTCTAGAAAAAGAAAAAAAAAATAATGCAGTAGTAATGCTAATGCATCTGACCAAATGTATAATACAAAACGACAAAAGCAATTTTTTTATTGATAGATAAATGAATGGAAGATTTATAGTACAACGATTTCACATACGTGAAATTTATTCGGAAAATCACATTTCCACCACATAAATACATATCACGAAATTGTAAATTAAATACCCAAAAAAGTCACACAAAAAACATCCAAAATTAACGATATTAAAAACCATTCAAAAAGACAAAAGTGAGAAACCTTTTCAATTAACAAATGCACATGTTCTTCGGATTTCACCATCTGACCCGGTTTTGACACCAATCCTTCCCATTTTCTCCATTGCCTTTGCGAACTCAGCAAAAAACTCTTGTTCCGATCCTCCCGCGAAACGTCTGACCTGAGCCAACGCCGCAGGATCCATAGTTAATGCAGCGTCAGACTCGAAAAGTCCACGACGTTTCAGGACAAGACGGAAGTAGCTAAGATCAAAGGTGTTTCTACTGCCGGGATCCATTTCGACCTTTGTTGTATTGTCGGCGATAGACAAGCATCTCCGCGACTTGAGATTGGCAGCGTATTCGCTGTCGAGGGACGGGTCTTGGTCTCCAACACCGGTGAAATTGAAGAGACGTTTTGAGAAGGATGAGCAATGAGACACTCCAATAGTGTGTGCACCTAAAACGTTTAAATTTGACAGTGTTACGAAAACGACGACGTTTGTAATAACCCACGTTACAAAACCAAACCCAAAAAAAGACAATTTGGAGTAGGATTTTACCGGACAATAAGACGAGGTCTTTAACATCAAGTCCTTGGTTTCCAAATAAGGTTATAAGAGTCGTGAAGTTCCCAAAAGGAGGAGGGATATTGTTCCGAGCCTCGATAAAGTTAGAGATACGTCCGTCTCTACGTCCTGTTGGAACATTCCATGTTGGTCCACCCTAAGCCAAAATAATCGAACCCCGTTAGTTTTAGTGTCGATCAAGTTTAGAGTTTAGACTTATCGAGGTAACTTAAAGTATTAGCATACTCACAATAGCAACAATAGAGTCTCTAGTAGCGAGGGTGATGATATCGGCGCAGGAGACGATTCCAGGGCATTTTGATTCTAGAGCAGACTTTACTTTATCGATGAAGTCGAAACCTCTAACAGTTAGATTCGGAGGAGCAAGCTTCTCGACTTGTTGGTTCCTCGATGTCGCGTTGATCAAGATCGAACCATCACAACCCTGTCAACACCAATACGTACGTATTCATATGAAAAAATATACGTTTTTGCATATAATATATGATAAACAAATGCCTAAAAAAGTAATTATATGATTAGAACTTAGACGTTTTCTTTAATTTACTTATCTTGGAGATTGTTAATAACAGTTTCGAGCAATAGTATGTATATTGAGTATACTTATGATATAATTCGCAGATAAACTAATATATATAGTTTATGAATTGTATAACTAGAAAGATAGTGATCATATATACCCGAACGAAGCAATCATGAAAATGCATCCTGATAAGGCCAGCGGCCAAAGAAGGTGCATTGTGGATATGTTGGTTGACAACATCTTGTACAATCTTCTCTGCGTAAGGGCAAGTTTTGTCGTAGAATCCCATCTTCAACTGAGCTTCTGAAAAGCTCACAGATCCTAGAATCGCAAGAATCATTACAAGAGCTAACCCGAATCTCGCCATTTTGTTTTAGATGTCACACTTAGAAAAATTTGATTTGCCAATGTTTAATGGAGAATATGAATGCCCATGGTAGGATTATATATGGTGTTGGTCTTGAGAGGATAAATCAACGAGGAGAAGACAACAAGAAGAAAGTAGCTAACTAGCATGTTCTATTTATTCCTGTTTGATTTAAATTATCATCATAAAAATAATATTGTCTTGTCTTTTCTTATTGTTATTACTTATTAAAGTTCTTTTAATTGTTTTAAATAATTTAAGAATAGTGTTTACATATATATAATTACACAAATAAGTGAAGAGAGGCGGCAAATTATATCCTAATATTAATAAAATTGAAATGAAATTTAATACATAAACCAATATTATTTTGAAAATATTAACTTTAATTAAACTAATTAGCTTATAAGGACAGAAAAGTAAATTGTATGAAATATAATTTATTATTTAACATGTACATCTATATAATGTAACAAAATTGAGGAGAGAGACACTTGTACAAATATTTCTCTCCAAAATTACTAACCAATAAAAAAAAAGTAACTAAATTTTTTGACAACTTAATGGACATCAAAAAGTAATTTAAATATTTGATAACTTAATATCTAAAATTGATAAAATATGCCATCTAAATAATTATATAATCAAAGATAATAATAATACTAGTAACATCGTAATATTAATTTTACTTTTAAAAACTATATTAAATTAAATTGGATAGTATAATCACTTAGTCATTTAAAAAAAAAATATTTGTTCAAACTAAATTTTCGTAATCTTGTCAGTGGTTGGATTTGTTTTTCGGAGAACCGTAGAATGCTAAAAAAAAATGATAAGAGTATATAAGATAGGTGGTTCTTCTATGACCGATCTTAGAGAGGCAATGACATGCAATATTGTAGCATGGTTAAGATAGCCTCTACGATAGGCAAAATTGGTTTTTGTCTTTCGTAAAACTCTTCAATGTTTAAAGTATAATATATTAGTGTGATTGGATGAAAAATAGGTTTGGGGGGGGGGGGGGAAGTATCTAAAGTTATGGTCTCTATCTAAAGAGATTTAAAATCTAAATATTTGTTTGATGGAATAGAAGTATAAATATATTAGTGTGTTGGGTTTTAAAATATGTTTTTTATTTATTTATTTATTTTTTTTTGTAAAAAAACTGTTTGCAGTTTTCTGAAACTTTTGAGTAGTCTTGCATCACTCCTTTGCAAAATATGCATTATGTAACCGCAAATCTGATATATGCTATAAAGATTATAAAGATCAGTAGACCAAAAAAATTTCACATAGATTTTGCCAACAATTTGTGCTAATTTTTATAAAATTTTATTTACCTAGCTCGTAATTTATTCAACTTGTCATGCCAGGACACTACTAAAATTCCAAGCTATGTGTGTGTTATTTTGTTGTCAACATCAATCTTTTGTGTGTGGCTTGATTACACGATAATGGCTATTTTTATTAGTCTATCTATCTATATAGATGAGAATTTCGATTAATCTTTTCTATTTCGTCAAGAAAATTGGTTAGTTAATTGATTGTATTTGGTAGACAAATCATTGCATATGTAAGTATTTTTTATTTTTTTTAATGAAGTTGAAGACATTTGCAATATAATTATCTACTAACCCTTAACCAAATGCTTTTAATAATGCTTGTTAATTAACAACCCAATTAACAAACAACAACTAACATTCGTTGACGAATGTTCTTTAAGGATAACAATTCACATATATAATATTGATCAGTTTCTTTTGCTAATTATTAACTAACAATTTTTTTTTAAAACAAAACGTTGATCGTGATCTACACCTTTTCTTTTGCTTAATATCTACCATTTTCTTGATATAATATCTAACCTGTAAAAATTAACGTTAATATCATTACGTATTACATGTCTTTAATATGAATATGTGGAGTAGAACCTCAAACAAAAAACTCTATATAGTGTTTACGTTAATATATATGCATGGCAAATTTCATTATACGTTTTACAAGTTTATTTTTGGTTCGGTCATAAATAAAAACTTTAAACTATTTCTCTTTTTGTTACAAAAATCTCAAAACTTATTAATCAATACATAAGACTTTTTCGTTTTAGCTATATGCTAATAGCTAGCTTAGGTAGAGCCATGTGTGCATTCTTATACTTTACAATACACATGCAATTAAATAATATGTTTACTAAAACTTTTCAAAGTTTTTATAACCAAATCTTTCAACTCAAACTGTCTTATGGTATTATTGTATGTTAACCCGAGGACCTGCTCCCACCATTGTTAAAGCCGCCATGGGCCATATATGACCGAGACCGTTCACGTTACTGAGATTTTCTAACATTATTTATAAATGTATATAGTTTTACTTGACCAAAAAATAGTACCTCTATCTATAGTATATATATTTTTAAATAAATTCAAGAACATAACGACATTAGTATTAGTTATCGATCATCAATTTACATATAGTATATATATATCCAAAAATTAATCCATTATTGTATGTGTGGATCATTGGATCCTTAACGCATGCATGACACTACGTTATAATTTCTTTTAAAATTAATATAGTTTTCAAGAAAATTTCTTATTCAGTTTTTATACAATTATTAACTTCGAATGAAATCCAAAATGACTAGACTCCCAATCAAGAAACACAAGCACACATAGCTTGTTTCAAAAAAAAAAAAAAAGCACACAAAGCTATACACTTATTATTATTTTTGTTTTGGAACAGTAGCTATACACTTCAAATGTACTAATTTGTATATAATATCGCATATATAAAATTTTAGATATGCAAAATCAAGGTAGGAAAAAAATTTAAATGTATTGGAAAAACAATAATCAAAGTAGAGGAAATTATAGGTGTCTCATATGCAAATGTATTGGAAAAAAAAACATATCATTTTGTTTTTAAAGCTAAAATATTACTTATTATGAAATAATGGAGTATCATATTAATATTGAACCTTTAAAAAAAGGTACGTGAACTTGATTTTTTTCTCTCCCATTTGATAATGAGTACATTGTAATTACGCTATGCCCATTTGGCTACTATGCTAGTAACAAGAAATTTGCAACAATCTATACACGTGAAGCATTGAAACAACAAACCCAACACATGAATACACTAATAAGCTAGTTTCATCGTTGGGAAAGTGTTAATTAGCATCCCGAAACGTTATGAAACTAACAAAGATATCAAAATATTTTTGCAACCAATTCCTTTTTTAAAAAGGCAATATGTGAGTTTTGTATGGCCTAGTTTTTATAACTTATCATAAGCATCCGGGTTTTACAAAATTTAGTGGTTACGCTTACATGTGGAATTTGGGTCTTAAATCATTATGGAAAAAGAAAATATATATATATAAGGTCATTCCGAATTTCTGAAATGGTGTGTCAAAAACAACATATATATGATGCATGAATTAAAAAAAAAAGACAAACAATAAATGAATTCAAGAAGAAAGTATTTTCCTTATGAATTATCACAACATCAGCTGTCAAAGGAAGGGAACTAACTTAATTAAGACTGACGAAAACTAAGGAGAATTCTCCCTCCGACAATAAATTATATCGACTCTTTTTTTAAAGGATTTTGATTATCTGGTTTGGATTTTTTCATTACTTCTTATTCTTGGTTAAAAAAAGAAAAGAAAAAACAATTCTTTTAGCAAAACTAATTGTTATACCCATCAAAATTTATTTGCTCTAAAAAGTAGTTTATTTTGTTTTTGTAGATTTGTTCATTTTATTTGTGGCCCAACAAATTTTTCTCTTTCTAAACAATATACCAATTTCTAAAACTTTATAGAAAATACCTTAGAATAGTACTAAAACAAGTTTTGTGACAATTATAACATTCGTAGAATAGTATTTGTAGGTTAATACAATAACTTTTTCTTACCATTAAAAAAATTAATTTAAATTTTCTTACACTTTTCGATCGCTATGGAATAACATTCGATCATTTTCAACGCATAGTTCGCGTCAATTGTTGTACATAAAATGAACTTTCGAGCATGAGATTTTTATACGAAGTGAAAATTTCAAGTTGTACTTTTTGTTGGCACACCATAAGATGCACATAGTTATTTGTGCAAATAAATCAATACACATGCACACATCATACATATATCTTCAAAACAGATTAATTCACATTAGGAAATGTATTTGATATATTGTTTGATATCTGTAAATAATATTAAAATTAATTGAAAATATAAAATGATTTTTTTATAAGAAGAAGCAATGAAAATGGTTAAACTTTAATCAAACTTGGGAGTTGAGTTAGAAATTGATAAAATCCAACTAAAAACTTAAGTTGCTTGATTAATATCTTAAGTTATTCGTAATGTGGCCCATCCATCACCACCTATACGTGTTTATAGAATCGAAACTAAAAGCTAAAAAGAAGAGTTTCATATCAAAACTCAAGAATATAGTTATTTTAGAATCAAAACCAAAAACTAAGGAAGAGCTTCACATTCAAACTCGTGAATCGAGCTTACTTTGAGCTTTAATTTTATAATCAATTAAGTGATGTATCATGTTTTATCGAAAAATAAATAGATGAAAGGGCTTTTAAAGTTTTGTGTAAAAAAAAATATAAATTACGATCTTGATTTTATGGCAGATTGGATTAAAAGTGGCATTTCTTAAAAGAAATTATACTGTTTATGACAGAGAATACAATTTTCTCTTTTTATTATATATATTTGGACAATCTTTGGATAGACTATAGACAACAGTATAATTTTTGGATAGACTAAATTATTTTCCAATTTAACAATCCATAAGATGTGTTTTAAACAAAAATTCCACAATGGACCGGTCAATTTACCGGTTTTGTCATGTGAGAATCCCGGTTATGCTGGTTAAATCGGCATTTGATTTGATTACCAACTTTTTACCGGTTTTGTCATGTAAGAATCCCGGTTATGCTGGTTGAGTCAACGTTTGATTTGATTAAAAACTTAGGCACTAGAGTCGGTATTGACCAGTGTGACAACAGTTGCAAATTCTGATTTCTCATTAACATTATTCAATTGGTTAAAATTACACAGAGAGAGATAACATAATAAAACAATTCAACTTTGATAGTCGTAGGCTATACATTAAATTAGACAAATGTCACAATCAATGTTAAAAGAATTTGATCTTTCAACTTTACGACTGGTCTCTAGTCAAAAACATGAACGGTCTTCTTAAGTCTGTGCACGGACTAGCGGAGAAGGCGGCACAGGTGAATGAGGCGAGAAGAAGCCATCGTCGAACCGTCTTTTATCGTTGAAGCTTAACCTCAGGTTACTCTGCCAGCACTTCTTCTTCTTCTTAGCCATCATAGTTGTTGAAGCCATTGGTTTAGTCTCTTCCTCTAGTTGGCTAGTGAACACTCTTATCCTCTCTAGAGCTGTCTCCATCGTCTTGTGGTCCATGTTGGCAAAACATACTCTGAACCATCCTGGTTCGTGGCAATGGAACGAACCGCCTGGAGATACGTTTAGCTTCACCTGGTGGATGATCACACGCCATAGTTCGGTTTCCGAATCAAATGTAGCTGTCTTCAAGAGGTTTCTTAAGTCCATCCATAGGAACAAACCAGCTTCGGCCTTTAACCAGCCGATGCCTAAACCATCTAAGCCCGTGGTTAACTCGGCGTGCCTTGCAGCTAACCGTAGTTTGCTCTCGCGGATGAACTCGTCCACAAAGTCTTCATCGGATAACATTTTGGCGATTAAATGCTGCGTTTGGGACGAAACAAGACCAAAACTCGACATTTTCCTTGCGATTTGAACCACCCGGTCATTGTAAGAGTATACTATACCAACTCTAAAACCAGGCAGCCCCATATCTTTGGATAGACTATAGACAATATGAATCAAATCGCGGTTACAATCCTCGATCTCCTCGATCACTTCCGCAACACTTATAAACTCAGACTGACCAAATGTAGTTGCAGCATAGATCTCATCCGCAATAAGATGAATCTTTTTCTCATTAGTGAACTTAACAAGAGACTTCAAACACTCCCTGTCTAACGTAGTACCAAGCGGATTCGAAGGATTCGTCATAAGTAAACCTTTAACCGGAATATTCGACTCCCGGGCCTTTTCATATGCAGCTTCCAAGGCTTCCACAGTGATCTTAAACCCATCAGAGCTATGACAAGTAACAGGTACAAGATTCACTCCTGTTCTCCATCTCAAATCTCTATCAAACCTGAAACCAAACCAAACCAAATTTAGATAACCAAATCAAACTAAGTACTAATGTGACACAACTCAATGAACCAAGATCTTTGAAACAAACCCTGGATAATAAGGAGTTGGTACTAAGAAACCATCACCAGGATTAGCTAAACAGAAAGCAACTGTCTCATGTGCTCCGGTTGCTCCGCCGCTCATAACAATCCGGTCAGGATCAAACTTAACTCTGTTATTTCTTGTCTTCTCCATAAATTTAGCTACAGCCTGAAAGAAGTAAAACAATAAAGTTAGAATCTTTAGAAACCAAACAAAGCAAAAGTTATGAAATTGGCTGAGTTCAAACAACAAAGATTACTTACTTGTCTGAATTCAGGTAAGCCATGATAATCCTGGAAGATTGCAATGTCGCTGAATCCATTCAAACCTTGTTCTGTACAAATCGAAGCTTCTGGATGTTTCAAAACCCATTTACGCATCACATCACCACAAAGCTACACAATTTAAGCAATAAAGTTAGGTTTTTTTTTTAATCTTTCAAGGTTACAGAAACAGAGAAGAACAGAACAAAAATAAAGTTTGGATTTTTATTTCGAAATTACCTGATTCTCAGCGAGACCCATTTGGATAACTCCGTCAGGTCTATCAATTGGGTGAAATGGGTTCTCTTCATAAGCTTTCCAACCATCGAAGTACGACGAGTTCTCGCCGTGGCCGTCACCGGAGGCGATTCTAGACAATAGGTTAAGATTTTGCTTCTTCTCTGTTACAAAAGATACCATATTTTTTTTTGTTTTTTCTTTTGGGTTCTGTTGTGTTAGAGATTTAGGAGTTATTGTTTTTGATGTGTCTGGGATGGGAAGTGAGATTGTGTGATATATATAGAGAATTTGATTTCAGGTGTGTACATACCGAGTGAGTAGCGTTGTACTGGATATACAACGAAGGTTCCATGAAAGAACTTAAATTTTCAAAATGGTCCTTTATGTTTCATATAGTTTTCGTTTGACTCCTTTGAAGTTGGAACCAAATTTGTGAATAGTGGTCCATTCACTCCATTGTGGAGGAGATTGGAACGAAATTGTGGTTGGGGGGACCTGTGACCATATAAATAAGTCCAATTTCAATATTTGGAAATGAGATATCAATTTGAATACAATAATAGAAATGTTATGTTAAAAAATATATATATATATTTATATATGTTAAAAAAATATTGGTCAATTATCAGAAATGTATGCTAAAATTTTACTATATTAGATGGTAAAAAAAAGGAACTGGAAACAAATATATTTTGTTGACTAATGGTACAACATGCATTTCTACTTGATGAATAATAAAATCAAGCTCCAACAAACACACAACATTCTGATATACTCCTTAATATTATTATTTTGTAAACAAAATCTAATAAAAAAATAGTTTTCTATCCGTTTTAAGTCTTAGAACGTGTGGTCATAAAAATTTATTTCAAGGGGGACCAAATATATAAATTTTCAAATATAATTTCATTGAAGACAAAGAATCCTATATTTATTTCCATATATTAGATTTTTTTTAAAAAAAATAGTATGCTTACAAATAAATAAAATATAATGTAGTCTATTATTTTGGTTTTATGTAGAAATCAAATATTATATCAATTGGGTCATCTTCATATCGTCATGTATGACTCATGATGAGGACTAGAAAAAGAACCATATAAAAATTAAGATTTTTCCCTATATTACCGATTTTGCTACTTAGAGCAACATTATTATTGGAAGCATCTTAGAATTGAAAATGAGTATCTTAGCACAATGTTTTGTATTTTATATAAGATACAAAACACTATGCTGAGATACCTGTTTTCAATTCTAAGATGTTTCCAATAATGATGGTCTTAACACATTTTTTGGGTAGAATTAGCGATAACACTTAAAGATTAAAGAATTACGCTTAAAACATCATATCGTAAGAGAAAAATACTTTATAAAAAAAGAAATACAAGAAAAAACATAATGTCGGCATAAACAAGAATTAAAGGTTTAGAACAGTTGAACTGTGCCCCTTTTAATGGACATTAATATATGCAAATTATATGGAAGCTTAATGAGTCATTGGAGAAGGTTGTGATCTCCACCTTCTTGTTAATAATGCACTAATGCACTCATCATAAACACGTATTGATATTTCAACTCCATTCACTTGTTTTTTTCTCCTCTTCACATGATTCTTTAATGATGTTTTCGTTAAACTAATGATGTGTATCACTTGACAGCTTAGGAAAAGCTAATATGAAAAGTGTATAAAAACACAAAATTCCATTTTTGTTTCTACAATTTTAGAATGCCTTTATGAGTAATGCGAATATTATATGGCTCAAATCCTTTATTAGAAAAACTAGAATCATCAGTGATTACAATAGTAGTGGCAGACATTGGACCACACCACATGAAATGTCGTCAATGGAAAATAAATGCAATTTTGGCAGCCTCCAAGACCAGTAACATTCCACAATTGATTTTTCGAGTCAAGAAGATGATCTTTTGAAGCCTTCACTTTGATCTTTGAGACTTTGACCAAACAAATCTTTCACGACTTCTTTTTTTTTTTTTTTCTTCTTCTGCATTCATTTCTTCGTTCTGCCTCTTTTCAAACAAGAAATTAGTAGTATTAATAGAAATTAATACAAGATTTTAAGCGAATAGAGAAGATGACTAATGATATATGAACAGTTTAAAAAAAATCAGATGAAATAAACAATACAACTAATTTTTATATTATTGTCTTTAATATCGTTTTTATCCAATAATTTTTTTGCCTAATACAATTAAAAAATGATTGTTATTCTAATAATACTCTTGATTCTTTTGAAATTATTATAATTTTCTACATTTATGCATGTAAATACTTTCTAATATCAATATATATTTGTCGAGAAAATAATAATTTAACCGATTATTTTTGTAAATACATAAAATAAAAATAATTAAGTCTAGGTTCCACTTATTTGCTTAATTTGACACCAAAGTAAATGATAATAAGTTTATGATATTGTCAAGCAGTCAACGGGTTTTAAGTTGACATAGTAACAAATCAACAAGCATGTGGGTCAAAACAACGACCTTACCTTATGTCTAATCTTGTTTTACCTTTATTGCTAAAACAGCCTAAACTCATCTCATTCTTTTTATTTGAGACATATATTTTCATTTGAGTTTGACGATGTCTTCATTTGCACAGTAGTCATCGTGACTTGTATTGAAAAAAAAAAAAAAAGAATTTGGCTTCTGTAGTTGGTGTCATAGTTTTCTCAAGAATTGAAATGTTTGTAATACAATTTTTTCAAACGTTTTTATGTATAATTACATTATCAAATAAAAATAAATGTTTGTAATGTTCGTAATAGTCAGCCATGCAAATTAAACAATGAGAGCATTCAAATTCTAGCCTTGAGAGTCATATGACTTATTGAACAAACACTAAGTTAGATATTTGATTATTTGATGCATGTGATGGACTTTTGCATATTAACACGTACTTATAGGATGATACGTATATTTAATGGCACAACAACGAGATTATATATTTGATCCAATGACTGAATTCTAAAGCTAACAAACTTTGAAAAACTCTACTATTAATTAAATTTTGAAATGAGATTAAATTTTTCCTTGTCTCCACGTGAGTTTATAAGAAGCGCATGTTATGGACCAGAACATTTGGAAAATAATATGTTCAAATCACATATAATATATACTTGGTAATTTTGAGAGAAAAGATCAAGTTTTGTGCAACTTCTACAGATTTATCAAGAATTGGTATGGATGTATATATATATATATATATATATATCTCGTGAGCCGATTTAGGAATTCCTTATGTATATATATATATATATATATATATATATATATATATATAGTTACAATTGAGGTTTTACAGGGTTTTATAATCATTTTTTATTGTTTTCCATAGAATTGAGCTTTTGTTTTATATAAATTTTTATTAAACATATGTATGTCCAAGCATATTGTTTATATGTTAGTAAATCAACATATTCGGTAATATTTATATGATTTGATCATAGTTTCGAATTTTCTTTTAAAACTTTGTTTCTACAGAAATCGATCGAGTTTAATTTCAATATCATATCGAGAATTTTTTATTTTATTTTGTATCTTATTTTCATAAGAAAATAAATGAATAAAGGGTTTCTTGATATGATATTTGATACACTATGGCTTAATGCTACTCAAATTTACTTGACAATAATTTTAGGATTATATTATTTCCATAACTAATTTTATGATTTCCTAATATTTATCTAACTAATTTAATAGAATATATTAAAAAACAATTATCATTCTTCTTTCACTTTTATTTGATCTTATTTTCAATTTATAATATTATACTAAATATGAAAAATGTTTAAAATTAAAATAGCGAAGTTGGGAAATAATATATTTTTAATGGACATTAAGATATACAGTAAAACCTCTATAAATTAATAATGTTGGGACCAAGATATTTTATTAATTTATAGTGATATTAATTTATTTATAAATTAATATTTATTATTTTATAGTGTAAATTAATAATTATTAATTTATAGTGATATTTTAATTTTTTCAAATTTTTTAAAAGTACGAATTGACACATTTTTACAAAACCAAGTCTAATCTTATAGATATTATAAATTATACAGTAGTTTGAAAATGAATATTATATTTAGAAAAAGAGAAATTTGACTATAAACTATAAATATTATAGATAAATTCACTTATACAAATTATATACATAAATTTAATTGTATATTACTAACCTCAATTGTTATATTTCAACATCCTATATAAAACATGAATATGATGCATATTTAAAAATTGAAAACATAAAGAAAATTTGATTATTTTTATGACTTGTGATGGTATATATCACAAGATTATTGTTTAAAAATATACTAAGATAAAATTATTTATTGAGGTGAACTCTGGGAGAAAATTGATTTTTACAAAAACTAAAAACATATATTAATATATCTACCATATATATATATAGTGATTATTAATTTATGATATTATTGGGACTATATTTTACATATAAATTTCAAAAAAATTATTATCTTATTATCTTATCAAATTTGGTCAATTTTTACACTGTCCCGACTTGGGACCAGCAAAATTTATTAATTTATAGTGTTTATTAATTTATAGAGTATTAATTTATAGAGGTTTTACTGTATATAATTTCCAACATTGTGTTCTTCATTTTTATCTGACCAGCGTTACAAATTATCTGATTGACTTATGTAGAGAGACTGAAATGTATATATTTTTTAGTGGAAGTTAAACTTCTTTTAAAAGGAGAATATGCAAAAGAATTTGCCTGATTCGTCTTGTCGACCAAACACACCGAATTTGACATGAGATTTTATCACATTTATCATATGTTTTGATGATAAATTAAAATCATTAAACTTAAGTAATCATACATATTCAAATGCCGTCAAATTGGGAAACATTCAATATATCGGAAAAAAGTTCTTCAAGTGTTTCAAAAGTTTATAGATCTTCAAAGTTATTCATATCAATCAACCTATTTTCTTATATCAACCCAAAAAAATGCCACGTTGTTGTTACTCATGCAAATATTTGATGAATTAGAGAAATATTATTGCAAAGTCAAAATTTTATTAGAGTTTCTACTTTCAGACTCATTTGTATGTGTAAAACACAGTTTGATGTCAATTCAGATTTATAAAATTTTTTTTTTTATAAAAAGCACAATTTGATAAATTGTCATTTTTATACTGCGTAGTCTTTATATTCTCATTTATTTTTGTCACCAGGTGATATATAAATATTCTACTCTTTTTTTAAGAAAAAGTTTGCGTGGTATTATTATTACAGACGAAAAGCTTTCAGACCAAACAGCTGAAGCATCAAAACGTTGTCGACTTCGATTCTCTAACCCTGAAAAAGCAAATATCATCTGTCGTTTTTTCAGAAATCTTTCAGTTGCTTTTTGTCTGAATACATATTTGTATAATTGAATAATTTTCTCGTGTATATTTAAATTTATGTATATTTTTTACAAATACAAATACGAAAAGTCATTCTTGTTCTCAGACACACAAAAAAGAGACGTTCACGTTCTTAGGATAGCATCCTGAGAACATAGAACATGGACTCAACATGAACATGAGTCCTCTGAAACAAAACCCGAACAAAACTGAGGAACACGGATTAAGATTTTCCTGACATTGGCTGTTACAATAGGCAAGTGCCCAACTCAACATTGTGTCTTGTTAGAACTACTTTGCGTTCACTTGCCCATTCTAGGCGGTAAGAGAGGTCAATATGGTGAACAAGCTGCTTTAGCCGCTCTGCGTGGCTTACGTTCTTTGAGGTTTCCTGTTTTGGGTCACACCGAGAAGATTAAGTATTGGTACATTAACGCCACATATATAAAGGGCTTTGTTGAGTTCTAAGAATAAGATAATGGTAAAACAATTAAGTACCTGAAGAAGAAGTTCTTGTTCGTCGCTTGTGATACTTGAGATCACACTTGTCCGAGAAGAGTTTGATGAAAATCCCTCCCATGGATGGATAAATATCAGTTTTGTGCATTGAACTGGTGTCAGGCTTCGGCTTAGTTTTTCCCACCAAACTGATCCTAGTGACCACCATCTGACCATCAAACCGTTTTCTGAGAACGCAACCAATCCCTACAATTTCAAAGAAATGTTTATTCGTAAGGATCTAAGTCTCTTCTTCAGGAACTTGTTGACTTGAAAGTTTAGTGCAGAAGATACAATCTCTTTAGAAAACTATTACCTCTCCATCTGGTGAAAAGCTGAGAGCTGATATAGCTGTTGTTACCGCAGATTCTGAAGATCCTCTCAGCAAATTTGGGAGACCTGGAGGTCCACTTGCATCCAAAACCCTTATTTTTGTCATACTGCAGTGCAAATTAAATAAACCACTAAGAAACTGAGATAAAGGTAGAACGAAAACACAAAGCAAGTAAGGTTTGTACCTTTGCATGTCATATATGCGGATACAGGTATTGTTGATCTCTGTGATAGCATCGCCAATTGCTAACCTTGTTGATGAATCGTTTAGGATTACCATTGGAAATACACGCACAACTTCTCTCAATGTAGCCATTGAGGTTTGCAGGCAAGTTTTACGCATGACAGTGTTGTTTGGGTCCATCGTTTGAAGAACAAAATTGACTACCTGCAAGATTTTTCCCAACTGTGTTACAAATCTCGTTACGGACATATATCAGACAAAATGTCTTGTCTATTAAAATCTCAACTATCCTCACTGAAATGTAAAAATAGATGCGACAAACCTTCTCAAGATGCAGCACCAGATTCCTCGGAGCAGCACGGATTACTCTGATGAGAGTTCTGAGAGATACTATATGAACAGGTGAATCAGAAGCGGTGGACCATATTTGGCTCTCTATTATGCTAAGAAATCCAAGGACATCCGCCATGGCTAAACTTGGAAGAAGAACTTCGACCAGAGTCTCCTTTATAGATGATGGTACCGCTTGATGTGCACCAACTGAGGAACTGACACACTCTATCTGGAAAAATATGTCTGAAACTATCCGGGGAATATCAGGTCCGATCCATGTTTTCCATGTAGTCTCCATTCCTTCTGAGAGAAGCTCCGCAGCAGTCGAACTGTATTTCTCACTCATGGCCATAACCAGATTCAACAATTTGTGGACGACTAGCATGGCTAGACCAGGTTTTACTAGGCTAGGGTACCAGATTGATAAGGCAGCCGCAACAATAATGTGAGCAGCCATTGCGTCCTGACTTGTTCCCCCAACGCAAGAAATCCAGTCTTGCATTTCAAAAGATTCAAGCCAGGAGAGTAGGTCTGCCTCCTCAGCCTGAGAAAGTCGTTGAGCTTGATGGATAAGCTCAGGCTCCAGACTGTTTGTGGGATGTTCTTCCCCTGTGCTAAGACTTTTAGGTTCCTTCAGACTGATTCCAGACAGGGATCTCACCAACTTGGCATGTTCAGATGCGTGATCACTGCATAATGGAAGAGGTATTGCCAAAGAAGCAGTGTGGTGGAATAAAGACCGAGCAGCCATACGAACTTGTTCGCTGTTATCTTGCCAGAAAGTAACCAAAAGCTACAATAAAAACAAGGAAAATGGAGGACAAAATTAGCTGTTTGCAACTATTTAGATATTCTATAATATCATCGCAAGCAACATAATATTTGGAGCAGAGAGCCAAAGAACTCACCTGGAGTAATGGTGGCTTCAAATCTGGAAATTTCTCTGCCAGATTTCGTGTGTAGAATGCTGCCAAGTTACTACAAGGAAAAAAAAAACGACTATAGTTTTGACAAGTGGGAATAAACATGAAAATATAAACCTTTGCAAGAAGAGAGATGGTTGTAAGGATCACATGATGTACCTGCTATATGTGGCAGTGGAATGTGATAAACTAATCATGCACTGAGCAAGTGATACCATCATCACTGACCTCAACGCAGAAAACTCCGACGATGATTTCCAGAGCTGGAATGTTTTAGGAAACCTCAGAGAAAGAAAAATATTGTTGAAATATGTGCAGCTGTGACATCAATAGAGGTCATTAAGAATACCTCAAGTGTTGCATTTAAACCCGGGAATGCTAATGTCAGTGACCCTTTGTCCCCCTGCAAACCAGAGGTTACAGTAAAACTCTCTGGTCTTTTTAGCTTTAGATGTGCTACTAGCATTTGATCAAGTTCAGAATCTATACCCCACAAATGCAGAAAGGATAAACTAAATCGAATTAGATATTCCCCAATTGCCTTGTCCATGTGAACAACTTCTGCAGGGTTTTCTAGAGTCTTCTGGATAGGAGACTTGTCATTTGAAGTCTGCTGAGCAGTTGGCTTATCATTCTTCTCTTCTAGCATCTTATGCATATCAGAATCTTCATGTGTTTGACAAGAAACTGCTAAAGATGACAGATCAAAAATCAGAGTCGATATTCCAGGGAATGGGCAGGTGCATTTGATGGGAGGGTATCTAATGTTTTGGAGAAAAGACGAAGCAATAGAACTCTCTTCTCTAGCCTTTTCCTGTGAAGCACTTGGCTTAGATGTTGATAAAGAGGCTGCCCGCTCATAGTTCTTCAAATAAAATGGTTTACTCTCTTCGTCTACTGGGAAGAGCAAAGAGGAAACTGATGTATTTCCATTCAACACAGTGCCAGAATGAGATTTCTCACTAATGCCTGCACAGAAATGATCAAACATTGAATGTGAAGCGGCCCCATGGAGGACACGTTCTCGAGCACCTGTCTTCACATCCCATATATACAAGACATCAATTGGATCTGATTTTCTCGAAAGGGAACGTAAAAGACATGCAATGTAGCCTCTTGTACCATCCCAAACGACTTTTGAAGGGTAATTTGGGTGCCCAGGAAACATCCTTTCAACCCGCAAAGTCTCAAGAGAAGAAAGAGCAACACATGAATCATCCCCAACAGATAAAAAACAATTGTTCCATGGGCGTTCTGTTCGAGCTGGTGCTAAAATGATCTGGCGCACCGGAGCAACATGATGGTGCATGATCATGACTACATTTCCGTTTTCGAGATCCCAAATCCGGATAGTACAGTCCATACTTCCGGAGATCAAAACATGAGAAGAATTACATCCATTTGCATCCCTAAACATTCGATGCGCTGCTAAGCATAGAACGGATCCTGTGTGTCCCAATAGACGCTGTCTATAGACTAATGGATCAGTGTCTGATCTCGGGGTTGAAGCAGGTGAATCAAGTCCATGAAGAAAATCAAACTTTGCAATTTCTATCTCACCACTAAAGAAACCATAGACAACAGCATATGGGACATACATGTTCTCAGATATAACCATGGACGATGACACACACTGTCCATTGTCACTAACAGAGCTTTGTAGAACCTTTTCAGTACTGCATTGACTTCCTAAATTAATAATACCATTTTCTGCACTAATGGATCCCGTGGTTTCTACACAAGAGCTTGAAATCCAATCAGCAAAATAGGAGCCTTCTCCAAGCAATTTGCGCTGAAGTTCCTTTTCACTACCAGTTCCTAGGCATAATGACCAGACTGTTATATGAGGCCTCCACTGAGAAGTTTGTTCAATATCACAACAAGTAGACTCAACGCGAAGAAGATACTGCCTCAACTGTACAAAACAAAATGTTGATTTCACAGAATGCTTATCAGGGGCAGTAACAATCTCACCGAGGTTTTTATATGTAAAATCTCCATCTATATATGACATAACAAACAGCACAGCAGAACCACTACCATCCCACAGCACAAAAGTTTCAGAAATTTTATCATCTTTATCACCTTCTATAGTTGATGTACCAGAGTAAAGTATCATTGCTTCTTTGAAACGAAAATTCGGAGAACAATTTTCAGACCACCGAGAATTTTCATCGAAAGATATCTCTCCTATTGCCTCCTCATGATTCAACAACCAAAAAACACCCTTGGTCTTCGAGAAAACAGCAACAAGATTCCCTCGTGTTATTACTGATATAGCTATTTCCCCTTCCTTAAACCAGCTTCTTGACACAATAGAGCCTTTACTCGGTTCAGATACATCTTCACCCTTCTCAGAGTTCTCTGACACTAGAACCAACTGCACCCTACCAGACGAATCTGCCATGAGCAATGATTCCTGCTCCTCTAACTGAACCACACCCATGAAATTCAAATGACCAATAGATAAATTCCCATGGAAAACCGTATGAACAATCGTGAGAGTATAAGTATCGACAACCACCACAGTGCATCTCGACAGTTTCCTGTTCTGAAAATCAGTATCTGCTAAAGTCTCATCCCCATCAACGGAATGTGTATCAATATAAGAACACCCAACACATACATATCTAGGTTCTGATGGCAAAGTACACAAAATCGACGGACTACCAACCCAAGGAGGTAACTTTCTTCGTCTCCTACAATGCCCACTACTTCTACTCCATACACACAATACACCATCAGAACAAGCACTAATCATAGCAGAACAGTCAACAAACGGATCCACATTACTACTATCTGATGTAACTCCATTCCCTGAAACTGCAGTAGTAGGATCACAAACAGCAAGATCCACTATTGGTGCAGTATGGCCACACAACATAGCAATTGGTTTAACTTCCTGATGACAAATCAAAACCCTAAATGTTACGAGGAAGAAGAATATGGAATCAGTAGCACGATTCAGCAAAGGGTGAGTGAGAAGAGGTACCGAATTGGAATCAGAAGACGACGAGATGCTCCACCAGATGATTGACCCATCGGATCCACCGGTATAGAGAGTCGGTGGATTGGTAAGAGCGGCTGTGGCGGTGACTCGATGAGATGGAGGCGCTCGAGACCATAGGCAAGCCACGGATCGGCACTTCATCGCTCCCCACGAATCAAAACGATTCAAGCACCAACCGAGTCAGTGAACGAGTCAGGGTGAGAGAATAAGGAAGAGGAGAAACGAAGTGAAACGACGTCGTATTCTAGTGATCTCGGCAAATACAGATAGTTTTTAAAATCGAGGAAAAATACAGTAATTATCTACGTGGCTATAGTCTTTATTAATAGAAAAAATAGCACTATAACCTACTTTTCCAATACTTTATCACACAAAAACCCACTTTTTGCTATAGGTATACTTTCAGCTTACTAAATGACTATTCAATCCTCAAACATCCTTCACCACATTTTCACACTTTTTTACCTTTTCTTTCGTCTCTCATCTCTCTTCCCCTCTCTCACTTTTTATTTTTCTTTCTTTTGTTATTATCATTTTAGGTAGGTTGTTATAATTAAAAATTATATATTTACTTACATGTAATAAATTATGATTATTTTTCTTTACATTTTAAGATGCATATTGATATATATTAGATGAAATATTATATTATATACTATCCATTTATAGTTGAACAATTTTTCATTGATATGTGGATAATCAATTACAATATTATTAGTAGATACTTACTTATGTTTAGTCTTTCATATGAACTCGAAACTACAACAAGAGAACATAAACCCACCCAAATCCTATACCTTAAAACCTAAATCGTATACCCTAGATTATATGGTTTAGGGTTTAGGTTTTTATTTTATTTTATTTAAGTTTCAAGTCCATAGGAAGTTATTGAATCAATATGAGTAATGGACTTCGAGTTGTAAGAAACTAGAATACATAGTGGAGGAATACAATATTATTTCAGTATTAACAATGGTGAAAAATATTATATCCACAAAATTTTGTCTCTTTATTTCAATTTTTCGTGGATATCGTGTAATAGATAAGATTCTTTTGAACATTTATAAAACTTCTTAATTTTGAATAAATTTTAATTTGATAGTTAATTATGAATTATATACCACCTACAAATTCTTTGATGAAATAGTTTTTATATGCTTTTTATACAACTATAATTGAGTATCCACTTATTAATGAACATATTCCAATGTTTTTTCTTTTCACGTTGACCATATATATCCATGTGGTTACTATAACGTGGATATTCTAGGATGTTCATTAAAATGTTTATAGGCTAGGATATATGGTTTTGGTTTTACAGTTAAATTTCATTGAACAAGGTTTAAAGTTTTAGATTCATGTTTTATGTTTAGAGTTTAGTGTTTAAGGTTAGAGTTTTGGGTTTTTCGTTTAGGGTATAAGATTTAGGGTTTAAGATATAGGATTTAGGATTTAGACTCTAAGATTTAAGGTGTAGAGTTTATGGTTTATGACTTATTTATCAAAACACAAATTCTTTGATTAAATAGGTTTTGATATCTTTTTATATGATTAAACCTAGTAAATAGCTATAAACTATAGTGCAACTGACAATCCATGCATCAATGAAAAAATATACAACTACAAATGGATAGTGTATAAAATAAAAATTTATCAAAACAATAGCAATATGCGTCTTAAAATGTAAAGAAAATATAATCATAATATGTTATATAAAAATAAATAGATAAATTTTGATATTAAATACACAAAATGTCACCCTAAAATAAGAACAACAAAAAAGAGTAAAAGGAGGAGAAAGAGAGGACATAAGAAGGGAGAAATCGATTTAAGCAAAATTATTTTATCCATTCGATTTTTTTCTCCAAAACATCTCAGCCGAGGGGTATTATCGTCATAAAAAATGACACCACACCCTAAAACAAGGGAAAAAGTATACCTTCCCTTAAAAGTATGTTTTGTTGTCAAAACTTTTACACAAAGTAGGTTATAGTGTTAATATCTCTTATTAATATTCTTTTTTCTATTGATATACTTAAAATAATATGTAATATATAAATTATTTCTCCTCAGGAAATCTTTTTTCCTTTTTATTTTTTCTATTATTTTTTTCTTATATAAAAAAAAGAATTTCTAATTTTTTTTTTTTTTTTTTTGTCGGCAACTTGATTTCATTTATCAAGCCCAGTGGGCAGATACAGAAAGGCTAAGCCCAATAGAGGATTATAAGCGAAATAACAGTTTAAAACTAAATCATAATTTAAACAAAAGATAATAATAACATGAAATTATGATTTAGCAAGTGACACGTGGAGAGAGACGTGTTTTCTCAAAGCTACGCGTCAAGATCACAAGCACCACCGTCAAATTCGCCGGACACCGCCAATCTCCGATCTGTTGCTGTTTATCAGCCACAAAGCGATGAGAATCCTCTTCCCTTCTGTCGATCTCATATCCAATGTATGCGTACGTCGAGATCTACCGGATCAATCATTTGAAACTGCTTCGAAATTTCTCCGAGAAACACCAATTCCGGGGAAGCTCCACCACCGACCACATCCTATGTAATGATGTAGTCTAAGATCCATGTTCGCTCATCTGCTATGAGCAAAAGGAGAGTGATGAAGATATTACTCCTCGAGCAACTGGAGAAGACGGAGAGAATTCAAAATAAACGGAGAAATCAACGGAAAGAAGTAAAGTTGGAAAGAGATCGAATCTCGCATATAGCGAGAAAGGAAACCGGACTTAGCCGGAGTTTATTAAAACTTGCACAAAGACAAGAGTATACACAATCTGGACATAGCCAGAAACAAAGCCGACCGTAGTCGGAGGACAAAAAACTTTGTCGAAGAGCTTTTCCTCTCTGAAAGGTTTTAGAGAGAGAAGAGAGGAAAGCTCCTAATAGAAGTAATTAGTTTTTTTTTTCTAAAATACATACAATTTTCCTAGGAATAAGAATAAAGACGAAAATAAATTAAGACATAACATTAATATTAAACAAGATTCAAGTGAAGGAAGAGTAAAATCACCAGTAGTGATTAATGAATCCAAACCAAACTGCCAAAAACCTTTGAGAATGATCCATCTAAGAGTTGTACAATCCAAACTTGCTAATTTAGCCCTGATTAAAAGTTGAATCTCCTTGTGAATAATAATAATAACATTATGTGGCTTTTTCTATTATTCCATTACACACACATTATATGTATATCTTTCCATTGTATTGTTTGTCAAATCAGTGAGTTTGGGAATATTTATGGCTTATCGTATGCATGTAAGTTAATATTGAGGTGAACTTATAACACTACCTATTACTTTATTATAGCTAGTGAGCTTAGGTATTTTGTTAATGATACATTCTCTATTTTATCAAATCATATATGTATGGTACGTAGAATGAATTAGGTACGTGTTTGGTCCGAATACTTTTCATATACGTAATAACATTGTTCAAAAAGACGAACGAATCAGGTGTTTTGTCAATAGCAAATCAAACTTTCTCAAGAGTTTTATGTTGTTGTATATATATATAGGATATATAAGAAACATACGAAGCGCAAAATAATAATCTTTTATTAGACTTTATTATGTAATCAACAAAACTAAGGAATATATAAATTCGACCCTTATGAAACAAAATAAAGAAACCTAATAATTATTAAAATCTAGAATGCCGTTAAACCAATCTAGAACGAAACTGAGTAAATTAATCCAAAGAACAGAAAGCAGTAGAGAATACTCCAACGGACAAGACTGTGTGCTACAATACTCACCAAGCTTGAGTCCGAAGAAACCGACGAACAGTGTTAAGATAAAGGAGAAGCGTGCGTACTTAGTCTGTATAGGAGAGTTAATGTTGAAACATGCATATCCCAACGCATACATGGAGTAGACGTAGAGCAAGACATCCACGGATGGGTAATAGAAGGACAATAGATGAATGGGGATCATAGGAACGATGGAATAGAACGTTCGTGCATAAGGCAAAGGAGGCTTATGTTCCTCGCAGATAGGAAGAGCTGTGGTTATCAAAAGAGACATCGCCGAGTACAAGACTGAGAAAGCGTAGATGATTAGGTAGTACGACCAACACATCGAAGAACACATGCTTTCGAGTGATGTCGGGATGACCCATATCGACACTAGCGCTATTAACTTCCACCAAAACCCTCTCATGTCTTATGTCTATATATTAATTTGTATTATTGTTTTCTCTTTTCTATATATGAAGAACGAACGAGGAGGGGACACATACTTTTATATATATATATATGACATGCATGCACTAGCTAGGGTTATGCAGATTTTCTAACGTTTTTTTTTTTTTTTTTTTAACTTGAGGATTTAGTGTAATCTTATCAAGTATTTATTGTATTTATCTAGTGTTTGTGTTTGCTTGTTTGGCAAATCGTTTTGTTTTCGTCTATAATTTTCTCTAATTTGGCATTATATTTTTGTTTTTAAAATCTTTTATTAACATATATTTTCCAAAAAATCCATGTCCTAATTTCATTGAAAATTGTTTTTTCGTTTCTAAACCTTCCGTTTACATACAACATAGCTTCGTATAATATATATTTTTGGAAACGTATATATATATATATATATATATATATATATATATCTTAGTTATTGTAAAGCTTGATTTTAAAAGTTAGTAAGTCACGTGTAAAGAGTAGAGATCTTGCCTTTAGTAAAATAAAATGCTAGAAGATGGTTAGGTAGTGGAACCAACACAATGAAGAACACATCCTTTCGAGTGATGTGGGGATAGCCACCAAAACCCTATCATATCTTATGTCTAAACCCTTTAGATAACCTATATCTATATCCAAGGCAGCTAATAGATATGCAGCAAGAAAGAAATAATTAAGTATGGTTAATTCCCTAATTGCTTTAGAACACAAAACCGCATCACCAAGGTTTAAGAAGCTGATCCGATCCAAAGCAATTAGGGAGCCTTCTCAATATAGAGTCACATGGCAAATTTTGAAAAAAGTATCAACGACGCAGAGTTCTCTAACAAATGTCAACTTTAAGAAATTTCTGATCATGTGTTTTTTTTATCAGAGATTAAAATTTAAGAATTTTGAAGCATCAATGTTTTTTCTCACAAGAGATTGAAACTCAAACCCGAGTTAATAATGATTGGCTTAAGCAAAACCAATTAATTTCAACTCCTTGTTGTACTTCTGTTTTGTTTATATGACTCTGGGGTGAACAATATGAAAACCAAGTGTTATATATAAAGTTGATTATTCTTATCATTATAATCAAATCTTATTTGTTTATTTTTGTTAGATATTTATTTTTGAAACTGAAAATAAAATTTTGTTTTCTTAAGTAACTAAATTGAAAAAAATACAGTTATTGACATTTTTCGCCTTAGCGAATATTATTTATTTATTTTTTGAAACCTATATTTATAATGATATTTTGATATAACTCGACTCACATTCGTACTTCCATTTTATTAACTAGGGGATGCATTTATGGTAGTTTTATAATTTTCAATTATGCTTAATAAAATAGTCAAAACTTTCAATTTTCGGTGTTAAATTCTCATTTAGGATAAACAACACAATATATATATATATATATATATATATATATATATGTAGTGGATATAGAATATATATTCATTTCAGGTAGCAAATTTTCATTTTTAGTAGCTTTTTCAGAAAAAAAAACTTTAGGAGTAGCACAAAATAATGTAATTATGCTGCTATTTTGTGTATTGGATTTATATTTTTTGTATAAGTACCAATATTTTTTGTGAGACCATGCTTTACGTAGATGTTTAAATGAATTGATTTGGTCACCTATGTCACCAAAGGTCAAGGGTCCTGAGAAAACTTCACAGTTAAGCGTGCTTATGCTGGAGTAGTCAAAAGATGGATGACCTTCAGGGAAGTGGTTGTGGGAACTGAGTAAGTGAGGCCAAAACACAGGGAAAGATCATGTGGTGATTTGTAGGGTCTGTAAACAAGTATTCAAGTCTTCCCGATGTAACAAATCGACAGTCGAATATTGATTGGCTCATGTGTCTAGTGAGAGGACGTGATGTCCATTAAGAGCGGTGGACCCATTGGATGGTGGTGAATATGGGGCCCATTGTAGAGGTGATGGTCGGGGCGTTACACTGTTCTACTTTTAATATGTCCTTATAATATCTAAAGAGGTGTATGAAAACCCTTTTACTTTATTTTTTGGGTTAAATTAAAGGTCATTTTACTTGCACATTAGGTATATAAAGCACCAAAGGCCCAGATAGTCAAATAGAAGTATTGATGTTTGTGTATGTGTTTATAAATAAAAGAAGGCATATGCCATACCATAAAAATATTATTATTAATTTATTATAATTTCATAACTACATTTATTTAATTATTTCTTATGAAATATTCAAGTATCACTAACATAATGCTTGATAGATCACTAATAAAATTACATTTCTTAATAAGGAGTTGAGGTATTGGCTTGACTGTTAACAAACCATCACTACATGCATACATCTCTGGTCCGACACCACCAATTCTTGTGTTTAAACCATCATAGTCTTTAGCTGCCAAATCTTTAAGAGAATATTGATTATAATACAATGCACTATCATAATCTTCAATGCAAGTTGTATACATATTATGAGTACGAAAATCAGTTGTGTTGTCCGCAAACAATTTCAATTGCTTCATCGTATCTGATAAATTTCGAGACTGATAATTGATCAAATATTTGGTGAGACCAAAAAGATCTAATTTTGCAATTTCAGATGTTGGTTTTAGAACCTCGAAACAGAGTGAAGAAAGACGTTTATCTTTGGTGCAGATGGAGTTGATCACTCCTTTGGTAACCATAATACTAAATCTTGCATGTGATGAGACAGCAATAAGTAATACCACTATAAGAACCAATCTGATGTTATTTTTTACGGATGTAAACATTTTTCTATATGATGTTTGAGAACTTAGATGAGATTTATATAGGCTGAAACATATCTTCAAAATTAAATGCTAATAGATTATGTACTTATAGTAAGATGAGTTTTCAATGTTATATCTTTGACCAGAAAAAAGAATAGATAATGCTAATAAATTATATACCATAATTTTTTTAATGTTTTTTTTGTTAGTTTAGATATGCTAACTTTTGACGGAAAAAGGGCTTTTTCATACCTGCATAATTGCTCTGTGTTGAATTCATACATCTAACTATCCATTGTGCCTAAAAATACATTAACTTTAAAATAATTTGAATTCCATACCTAAACTTCAATTTTTGTGCCTTAACATACCAAAAAACGTGTTTATTGTTTAACTCTGTTAACTTTCCGTTTAGCCAATATGACGTGGCAGTCATGTGTGTAGAAGAAATCAAAACGACGTCGTATTTGTTGTCTGAATAAAAACAAAATTGCAGCATGCTAGGTTCAAACCCACAAACTCTAAGACACCATTAACCCCTTTCTAACCACTCAGCCATATGTAACTAATGTAATGTAGTAAACAAACATATATCATATCTTCTTTTCTCACTCTTGAATGGGAAAGAAGAAGATTGACGGAAGACAATATAATATATGTTTGTTTACTAGATTACAATGGCATTTGAAAAAAATATTTATTACCTTAAAAAAAATTATAACTTTTGACCGAAGAAAAACTAACACATACAGTATATTTAAACTGTTAATTTTATCTTATTCTTATAATATTTATTAGTTGAAAAATTAAATATGTAACATTAACAAAGAAAAAAAACATTTGCTTTAAGCCACCAATGATAAATAAAAGCGTAGGAATTGTTTATACAAGAAGTTTAACATTGATTAGTTGGCTTTGTACATGTTTAAATCAGCCACACGCAAGATTAAAATATTCTTGCACACTTCACTAATATGTTACTCATTTTTTTTCCTTTTAATTGTCTTTAATCTAGCTTTCGTTTGATGTCAAAAAAAAAAAAAATCTAGCTTTCGTTTAAAATTTTAGGTGTTTGGTGAAGTGGGAGAGAATTTTTTTTTTTCCATTTTCACTTATTTGTTTTTGGTATAATTCCCTTTCCTTAACAACAATGGCTTTTTCCTATGTTTGTTTTATAAATTTTAGTATATTAATAACAAAATTTAACATTAGTTTTTATATAGAAGATGACATTTGTTAAATACGTTTTAGGCCACAAAATTTCGAGGACCGGCCTTGTAGAATAGTATTAAGTGTGCCGATGTTCAAGTAAAAGTTGGAAATAGTAATTGTAATGGATATTTGTCCATTTTCTACATAATTTGTACGATGACAACAACTTTCCACAATCAGTTTACTGTATTAGATAAAAAGCGTTAGAATATCTTAAATAAGAACAATTAAAAAAAAAATTATTAACTTTTCGAGAAAACTTCATCCGTGCTGTAGCACGGATTATCTCCTAGTTAATATTAAACAATATTTAAGTGAAGCAAGAGTAAAATCACCGCTGAATGAATCCAAACCAAACTGCCAAAAAACTTAGAGAATGATCATCTAAAAGTTGTTCATGCGCTGAAGAATCACACGATCCAAACTTGCTAATTTAGCACTGATTAAAAGTTGAATTAATCTCCTTGACAATAACATGAGGTGGCTTTTTTCTATTATTCCATTACACATATATATGTGTATATATATATATATATATATATATATATATATCTTTCAATTGTATTGTTTGTCAAATCAGTGAGTTTGGGAATATATAGCTTATTGTATGCATGCAAGTTAAAGATGAGGTGAATTTGCACTACCGAACAAGGAAGAGGATCAGAGGACAATGTAAACGATGTGCTATATATTAATTATTACATTATTATAGCTAGTGAGCTTAGGTATTTTGTTCATGACATTCTCTATTTTATCAAATCATATATCGTACGTACAATGAATTAGGTGTTTGGTCCGAATACTTTTCATACGTAATAACAGATAAAATAAATAAAAATATGTTGTATATGATAAAACTCAACAGATAAAATAACAGATAAAATAAATAAAAATATGTTGTACGAAAAAAAACTCAAAAAAAAAAAAATTGTTTTTGTTTCTATTCTTAAGTAACTAAGTTGAATAAATTACTTATTGACATTTTTCGCCTTGGTAATTATTATAA
This sequence comes from Capsella rubella, assembly GCF_000375325.1. Classification (NCBI taxonomy): domain Eukaryota; kingdom Viridiplantae; phylum Streptophyta; class Magnoliopsida; order Brassicales; family Brassicaceae; genus Capsella; species Capsella rubella. Next base: position 13,625,317 of record NW_006238918.1, on the reverse strand, counting down.
TGGTATTTTTATATAACTCTCCTATATTTATAATGGTATTTTTATATAATTTGACTCACATTTTAATGTTGTGTACTTCCATTTTATTAAGTAGGGGTTTGCATTTATGGTAATTTTATAATTTTCATTTGTGCTTAAGAAAAAATCAAAACTTTCAATTTTTGTTGTTAAATTCTCATTTAGGATAAACAGCACAATATATATAATTATGTAGTGGATATAGAAAATATATTCATTTCAGGTAGCAATTTTCATTTTTATTAGCTTTTTTTTCAGAAAAAAAACTTTAGGAGTAGCACGAAATAATGTAAATTTTTAACCCAAGAGAAAATATAATGGTATTTAAAAAAAAAAAATATTAGCTTACAAAAATTATTAGACAGAAGAGAAAACTAACACACATATTTTATTGTTAACTTTTCTCAACTTATTCTTATAACATTTTATTATTTGAGAAAAAAACATTTAGATATGTAACATTACAAGAACAAAGCATTTGCTTTAGGCCACCAATGATAAATAAAAGCGTAGGACTGTTTGTACACGAAGTTTACATTGGTGAGTTGGCTTTGTACATGTTTAAATGTCGTTAATTTTTGTTTCGTCATCATACAAATCTAGCTTTCGTTTTTACTTTTTAGGTGTTTGGTGAAGTGGGAGAGAATTTTTTTTTTCCATTGAATTATTAATTTTGGTTTTTATACATTTTAGTATTTGCTAACAAATTTTAACATTAGTTTTTTTTGTTTAGAAGATGTCAGTTTAAATATGTTTTCGGCCACAAAAAATTTCGAGACCGGCCTTGTAGAATAGTTTTAAGGGTGCCGATGTTCTAGTAAAAGTGGGATTAAAAGCTAAATACTATGTAGTAATTGTATGATGACGACAGCTTTCCTCAATCAATTTGATATGTTAAAGAAAAGGCGTTAGAATATTTTCCCTTTCATTGGTAATTTTGATATGCTAGTAGTTTTTAAAAGTACACTATATATAGATTTCTTTCATATAGAAACTCTCATTTTTAGGTTTGTGAATAACAGAAAATACAAAATCTATTTTTTACCAGTTTTTATCACACAAATTAATAACATTTATTTACTAACACATATAACATAAACACAAGTATTTAGAGTCCTTCCTCATAAGGCACAATGGTAGAATTAAGCCACAACTCACCATTAATAAGACTAGTCACTGTGAATTTTGATGCCTCCTTCGAATCAGTCATCAATTTGTGTCCTTGCCATTTAACCCTTCTTCTAGTGTCTGCCCCAGGACCCTTGTTCTCGTATTCACCAAAGAACAACGTCGATAAACGTCCAACATCGTTGTTCATAGGAATCCACCCACCCGGATCAATAAAATCATCTATGAATGACTGCATTATTACCACTCTAGAAAACTTTTTCCACGGACGTCCTAAGAATGATTTTACTGTTCCTTTGACCGGAGCTAGATCGGAGCTCGCTGTTATATTACACCTTTGAAGCGAGAAGCCAGAATTTCTGGTCGGATCAATGCGTCCTTGAGCCGTCAGCACATTGCTCTGTCCGTTTAGAGGCTTTCGTGCCACAATCTCACAATTTTGGAATATTGCGGCAGCATCCCCAAATATAAAGTCAATGGTTCCCGTGATGTAACAATCACGATAGAACTGTCGATTCAGCTGAGCGAAAAGCGTGTCCTGGTAGCCATCTATTCGACAGCGATAAAAGACAGATTGATCAGCATTTACGCGGAGAGCAACTGCTTGTTTCTTAGTCGGTCCAGCCGTGTTTTGGAACCAAATGTCTAGCGCCATAAATCCGTTAGCGTTAGTCGCTGTAAGAAGTATCAAAAATTTTCATTTTACCATGAATAATATTCTACTAATATATAGAAAAAAACAAAAATTTTACCAAGCGTAGCAGAATCCGTGATGGGGTATCCAAAACTTTTAAATTTTGGTTGAAAGGTCAATTTCTTTTAAGATAAGAAAGAAATAATTAAACGGACAAAAATGAATTAAGTAGACAAATTATACTAAATTACCAGATCAAGCAGGAGTTTACCAATTAAAAAAAAATGTTATTTTCTCTTATATGATCTAAACGAGTTTATATACAAAGTATGTAGTAATTAGTTCTGTTGGTTTCGCAGGCCAGTCACTATCTTTGATATCATCGGTTTCCAATTAATACTTTTTGATCATTTTTGTATAATACACAAACTAAGTAACTAACCATTAGCTATAAAGTTACAAAAACATTTTAATGCGGATGTGAAGCAATAATTCTTGCAAATTGCGTTATATGGTTTTAATAGAACTAAATAATTTGCATTTTGTTACCTATCAAAACATAGCACTAGGAGTCTAGCTAATAGATAGGAGGACTAAGAACAAAAGTGATATTCCATAGAGTGAAGATTTACAAGATTATGTCAAGAGTTTAAGGGATCTTCCAACTTCGATCCCATTTGCTCAGATCCAAGGATTACTATTACCATCTTGAGATCTTTACATGAATCTTCTTGGATCCTCTGCTCTCAGTATTTGTGCATCAAACTCCTCAGTGAAAAAAACCACTCTAACATCTCTCACTGCTCAAAGATTCAAAACGAACAAAAGAACATGTAACCAAGAACATCATTAACAAACATTCAAAACCACTCTTGGTTAGAAAAACATGCAGAGCCCGGCCCGGCCCGGCCCGAAAAATTTGGTAGATACAGTAAAACCTCTATAAATTAATAATGTTGGGACCATGAAAATCTATTAATTTATAGAGGTATTAATTTATCGATAAATTAATAATTATTAATTTATAGAGAGATATTTCTAATTTGGAAAATATTTTCAAACAATATTTAAAAATAAGATTTAATCATGATAATTAGTATTTTATATATTCAATTACAAATAAAATAATAATAATTATGTATTAAAATAGAATGCTAACTATTTTTCATATAGTAAAATATTAGAAATAAAATCTAACAAAAACTAATGTGTTTATATATACATATATTTTGAAAATTTTACCTAATTATTAATTTATAATTTTGATGGGACCATATATTTACAAAGGATTTTCAAAAAAATTATTATCTTATTATTTTATCGAAATATGTCTAAAATTACACTGGTCCCAACTTGGGACCGGATAAATTTATTAATTTATAGAAGTTATTAATTTATCGAGTATTAATTTATAGAGGTTTTACTGTATATAAAGGTTACAAGATTTTGGTAGATATATAAAGGTTACAAGATTACATTCATTTAGCTCACATAAGACTAAACTCAAATCAAGTACTTGGAATTATAATTAACTCACAATATTCCCTCAAAGATAGATAAGTTAATTAACTTCTTCACAACTCATAGTCCTTTGGATTTATAAGAGCTGAGTGATAAGCCACTTCACGTGTATACAATAGGAGAAGAAATGGAACAAATACAGCACGTGTAGAGTTTTTTTTTGTCTCAACTTCAACTATTCATTAACCAAAGGATTACATCCAAATTCAAGGTACATTACATTCACCTCTATAGAATTGGACCAAACGCAATGGGATGATCTAGTAAAACCCTGAATCACTAGCGGATCCAACGCTACCTGATCGAAAAACCATTGCATGTTTTTAACCACAATGAGATAGATAACACTCCACAACTCTGAGTGAAATCATCTCTTAACCACCTAAAATTACCCTTTAATACGAAAACAACTACTAATACAGAGAATACCAAAATCTATACTAAAGATCTAAGCAAATCCAAGCTATTAGAACCTCTTGATCGGCGTGTAGGACTTGTCCAAATAGCATCAACACCAAAAGGTGCATCATCAGAAAGACTTAGATTCTCCAGCTTTCATTGTTTCGATCCTAATACAGATCGTGCAGAGTTTATTAAGATAGTCAAGCATTATAAAAGGGAGTCACGAGTACACTTTTTTAAGTTTTAAACCGATTCTGTTGTGCACTCAAGAAAAGAAAATAAAATAACAAGAATCTCTCTTCTTCTTCTTCTTCGTCTTACGAGTCACGTATATGGTATTGAATTCATCTTGGATTGGATGGATATAATAACCAAAGGACGTGACTAAAGGATACATGGAATTTAAACTAATAATAATATCCCCATGATAATATCGTTTTTGACGACAATACTTTTAAAACCATTATTATTGATGATTTCTTAACAAAATTTTAAGTTAAGATTTCTTAAAAAATAAATTTTATATAAAAAATTTTAAGTTAAAATTTATTAAGAGACCATCAATTATAATGATCTAACGGTGCCAAACAAAAACTTGGATCGAGATTCATCGCAAACGGTAAAATATACTATAGCTCAACATCATGAAATTCTTAGTAGTGAGTGACTTATTAATCCAAATTACTTCAAAGATTTATTAACTCATATTGACTTAATAATCTTTATTACTACAAATAATCTAAATTAGTTAGATTATTATCATATTAGTCTTTTATAAAATAATTCAATACAAGAAAACATATATTTCCGATGAACAAATCAGGTTTTTGACAATATCAAAATTTCTCAAACTTTATTTATTTATTTATGTGCGTATATATAGGATAAAAGAAAGCAAAATAATAATCTTTGACTAATATGTAATCTACAGATTAATTCGGATTAATTGTAACAAGCTTGGAATAAATCTAGTGTTTATAGATAATATAATAAACTACAAAAAAAACTTTTAAATAAGCGAGAAACTTAAAGCATCTTCATTAAAGACACCAAGTGAATAAAATACATCAACATACAAGAGTGTATGCTACAAAACTCACCAAACTTGAGTCCGGGAAACCAATGTACAATCCAAAGATCAAGCTAAGGTTTTACAACTAATTGATTTCTTACCTCTTTTTTAATTCGTATTTGTAGTTCAAAATATGAACATTTTTTTTTCAAGATTCGAAAAGTTAAGGAAATCTATGTATTTTTAAAAAATTTCTCAAAAATAAAATCATCTTATCACTTTATATAATTTAAAAAAGTTTGGCAAAGTCATCTTTGGTGCAAAAATCAACGCATGAGATTGTCTGACACCATATATGCCGGTAACATTGTCGTTGGTTCTGAATAGGCTTATTGTGCCTGTGTAGTAATATTAATGAGCCTTCTTGCATTGAAGAAGTAGTAAGGCCCATTTGTATGTAAAGAATAAACTTTTTTTTTGTATATTAAGTGGCTATATTTTTGAGAAATGCTCTTAAATACCATTAAAATTGGTATTTTTTCAAAAATACCATTATGATTTTTTTCCCAAAGTACCACTAAATTAAAATTTTCCAAAATTACCACAAAATTAAACTTAAAATTTTAACATTCAAAACTAATTTCTAAATCTTAAACACTACAACCTACCCCTAAAAACTATACCCTAAATGTAAATAATCAACCTAAACATAAAAATAATAATTCTACATTTTCAAAATTCAATTTTTTATGTTTATGGCATTTTTGGAAAAATAAAATTGTGGTATTTTGAAAAAAACAAATGGTGGTATTTTTGAAAAAAACACAAATTGTAATATTTTTGAAAAGAAAACACAAATTGTGGTATTTTTGAAAACAAAACTTAAAGCATACAATCCATGGAAGTTTCTCTATATTATTTTGGGTGTGATTCTAACTGTAAGAAAACAAAATACATATGAATAAGTAAAATTCCATCTTTTTTGTATATTTTACCTTTCTTTTTCTGAAACAAATTGTAATTTTGTTAGGTAATTAAAATATAAATTTACAATTACTTTACTTTTAATTTTTAATATATGTAATCTTCTATATTTATTTACTTTTAAATCAGTATTATCTATTAGTTAAAAATAATTACCGGATTTATCGACATTCAATTTTAATGTAAAAAAGAAAAGAAAATAAAAAGTCTAATTTCCTTATTTTTGTTATTTTCTATAAACCTAATTGTGGTATAAAAACGTTCTTAGCTCTAAGGAAGAAAAAACAAAAAGCTCAAACACACAACAAAGGCTACGAATCTCTTATTCTATAAATCTCTCTCTTGCTCTCTTATTTGTGCGTATCCTCTCAAATCATCTGATCAGATTCAATGGCGAAGGAATTGGCTGATAAAGCTACAGAAGCGTTTCTTGAAGATGACTTCGATGTCGCTGTTGACTTATACTCTAAAGCCATTGACTTGGAACCCAATTGCGCCGCCTACTTCGTCGATCGTGCTCAGGCTTACATCAAACTCGAGAACTTCACTGGTATGTAATCACTCTTCCTTCCCCATGGAATCACTGCGAAAAGGTTGAAACTTTATTACACAATTCGTCTTCCTCTTGCGTCGTTGACGCTTTTGGGGTTTTGGGTTTGCGTTTTGTTTTCAGGTTTCTTGATTCGATCTGTTCTTAGTGTAATCAAGTTATTGGTTTAGTTTAGTTTTAGGGTTTTCTTTTGTGAGATGTGTTGCTTTGAATCGGATAAGAAAACTTAATTGCTTTGACGTATTGTAATGTTTTGGTTATTACCTGGTTCTTGCTTGAGGTGTTTAGTATAAAAAGGCTTGCTTTTGAGGTGTTTATAGTATATAAAGGTTGAATTGTTGATTGCTTTAGTTATTCTTGGTTCTTGCTTAAGTGATCTGATATAGTTTTCTTTATCTGTTGTGGTTTGTAATGAGCAGAAGCTGTTGGAGATGCGAACAAAGCCATTGCGTTAGAACCTACATTGGCAAAGGCCTACCTCAGAAAGGGGTATGATATTATCATCAGATCTCTGTAGTTAAAGTTTGATGATTATTTGATGTTGTATTGAAATTTGATTCTTTGATGTTGTATTGAAATTTGATTCTTTGATGTTGTATTTGCAGCACTGCTTGTATAAAGCTAGAAGAGTATAGTACTGCTAAAGCAGCCCTGGAGAAGGGTGCTTCTGTTGCACCAGATGACTCAAAATTTAAGAAGATGATTGATGAATGTGATCTTCGCATTGCAGGTATGTTTTGTAAACTCTATAGCTTAAGGCTAAAAGTACTAAACGGTTTTTCATTATTTGTGTGCACATAAGTTTAGATTTACAATATAGTCTTTCTAATCCATGTTCAGAAGAAGAGAAAGATTTGGTTCAACCAGTGCCACCAAGTTTGCCTTCAAGTTCTACAACCCCACTAGCTACAGAAGCTGATGCTCCTCCAGTTCCAAGTCCTGCAGCACCTGCCAAACCCATGTTCAGGTAGTCTGATTATCGAAATTGTAAATTCTTATAGAATTTTTGAGAATCACTCTATACTCACAACTTGATGTCTCAACAGACACGAGTTCTACCAGAAACCAGAAGAAGCAGTTGTGACAATTTTCGCCAAAGGAATACCTAAGGAGAAAGTAACTGTCGAGTTTGGTGAGCAGATTGTAAGTATCCTGCAATAAGATGAATCCATGACTTTTAATTGAAACTGTGAACCTAATATGAATTATTATCGCACACTCTGTACTGACTTGAGATATTTTTTGGACTTTTTTGTGCAGCTGAGTGTTGTAATTGATGTTGCTGGAGAGGAAGCTTATCATCTTCAGCCGAGATTGTTCGGGAAGGTAATATTAATTTGATAAACGAAATGTTATTGTGTTTACATATGCACTTTGCTAAAAATTTCTTCATGGAATTATTCAGATTATTCCAGAGAAGTGCAGATATGAAGTATTGTCAACCAAAGTCGAGATCCGTCTTGCAAAAGCAGACATAATCACTTGGGCCTCCCTTGAATATGGCAAAGGGCAAGGTGTTCTGCCCAAACCCAATGTCTCATCAGGTTCATCTCAGAAGATACCATTCTTAGCCTTTACTTTACATATTCTGAATCAAAATTATACAACCTTGAACAAAACTGAAGCCAAAGTGGTCTCTCATCTCATTTATTTTTATGTGTTAATATGTAGCGGTGACGAACAGACCAGTGTACCCATCTTCTAAGCCACCTAAAGACTGGGACAAGCTGGAAGCTGAAGTGAAGAAACAGGTCCCTATCTTTACTCTAGAAGCTTTGCTTTACTTTACTGAATTCTTTATGCTTATCACTTTCGATTTTTAAATTTTGCAGGAGAAGGATGAGAAGCTTGATGGAGATGCAGCTATGAACAAATTTTTCAGCGATATATACTCAAGTGCGGATGAGGACATGAGGCGAGCTATGAACAAGTCATTTGTGAGCAAATCTAATCTCTTGTCTCTAATTTTTGGTTTAATAACGTTGTCCTTTGGTTTTGACTGATGATACGCCTGCACGGGTGGTTTTTGCGTTTGACAGGCAGAGTCGAACGGGACGGTACTGTCAACAAACTGGAAAGAAGTTGGGACTAAGAAAGTGGAGAGCACTCCACCAGATGGCATGGAGCTCAAGAAGTGGGAGTATTGATCTTGTTAAAATCCTCTTTTCAGGTTTTTTGTCAAAAAAGTCTGACAAATCTTTTGAACTTTTTAAGGTTTCTTATGTCTTTTGCTTGAACTTGTCTCTTCATTCTTGCGTTCTGGTCTTCAAAGTCTACTAAACTCGCAAGTCTGTTTTTCTGTACCTTTTTCTTTTATGGAGACATTTTTCAAAACATTTCTTGCATTACTGTCTAAAAGGTTAGATGTATAAACCCAACTTTCTTCAGTTGAAAATGCTGTGTACATTTTCCACAATATTACAAAACAATCTAAACAAAATATAATGTTGCCTCAACCAAACGTAACAATAAAACATCTAACAAAACAAACTGTCGCCTGAAAAAATTCGAACCCATTGGCTTCACTCTTTTCTTGATTCCCCCACATTGGTATGAAGATCTTAACGACCCTTTCCACCCTGCAAAAAAAGTTAACCTATCAACCTAATATCTAAACAGATCATATACTAGGGAGATAGTATATTTTTTACCTTATGAGGTGGGGTTCCTGGTCTAGGAACATTGTTGTTGAATCCAAACCGTCCTTTCTTCTCAGATGCCTTAAGGATTTGGAATGAGCATGTCAAGCTATCATCAACACTCATCAATGCGCCAGCATTGTCAAACTCGCCACAGTAATTGGGTGCAGAGAATATTGTCACCAGTTGTCTCTTTGCAAAGAACTCGTATCCATCTTCCACAACCTGTACAATCAGTAGTTAGAAAAAATGAATTGGTGAACAAACTATAGACCGTTGCACTAAAGATACTGCCCATGAATGTACATGCATCCTAATATCAGCAATTCTATACATAAATTTGATATGGTTTGACAACTAAATTATTGCTTTCTTAACTATCTGAAATCTTTACAGATATGGTTTGACAACTAAATTATTGCTTTCTTAACTATCTGAAATCTTTACAGATATGACCAAACCAATCCATAGAATTAAAGAGAGAATCCTAGGAACGAATTCTAGAGCACCCCCCAAAATACTAAGTATCGCCAAACATCATGAGCAATTTTTATTTAAACTTAATGAAGGAACTTGTTAGTGTAGTTTAGGTTTACCTGATGAGCTCGGCAGACAAGATCAAGGTCATGAGTTTGAAGGAACTCAGCAACTTTGTCAGCCCCGAACGTGTATGAGACACCTCTGTCATTCTCCCCCCAGCCTTCAATTTCTCTGTCAGGATCAGCCCATAACAAATCACAAAGGATTCCTTGATCAGGAACATCAACAGGACGAGGAATTCTCCTGATGTCATCTAAGCTCTTAATATCAGGCGATAGTCCACCATGCATGCAGAGGATCTTATCATCAATGAGAGCAGAAACAGGCAGACAGTTGAAGCACTCAGTGAAAGTTTTCCATAGGCGGACATTGTATCTTCTTTTGCATTCATCGTAGAATCCATACACACGGTTAATCGAAGCACATTCGTGATTGCCTCTAAGAAGAAAGAAGTTGAACTTGTATTTGACCTTATATGCAAGAAGAAGGCATATTGTCTCTATGCTCTGCTTACCACGATCAACATAATCCCCGAGAAATAAGTAATTTGCAGCTGGCGGATAGCCACCATACTCAAACAACCGCAAGAGATCTGGAAACTGTCCATGAACATCTCCTGCTCATTAACATAAAAACTTAAAATTGTCAACAATTATAAATCACACAGTTCATAGCAGCAGAGAGGGTTTAATGTAATGTAAGGATAGTTCAGTATCATACACCAAATTCAGACACTAACCAAAACTATTAGCCATCAAAAGAACCTTTTTGCTATTCCTTATAAAATCACATGTCAGGGGAGATTCTAATTTCAGGTTACAACACATCAGAGCTAAAGCAAACATTGTTTCTCAAAGACTCACAAATGTTACAGGTCACACTACAGCTACTTGATGTGGCAGAGCTCAAAGAGCTAAGATTAAACCTCACATAAAAAAATGAAATTTTTTCAAAAACCCACAATACAAAAACGAATTTAAGATAACTTAAACAGAGAGAAACAAGCAAAAAATTCTAATTCAGTAACATTTACCACAAATCTTGATAGGAGCCTCAAGCTCAAGCAGATTAGGCTGGCTGAGAAAAACCTCTTTAGAAGCCAAACATAGCTGCCGTATCTCCGCCTCAGTAATCTGCGCTTGCTTCACCGTCCTTCCATTATTCGTCGCCAAAAGCCGCCGTATTATATCGTCAAGTAAAGTCTCGTCCATCGAAAGCAGCAACCACAAAACCCTAATTACTCTCTCTCTCTGTCTTTTACTCAAAAACAAAATTAGATACCGGAAACTTCTCGGCTGAAGAAACCAAAGAGATCCGACGATTTATTTAACCGCCGGCGTCTCTGGGTTTTCGTATCGTTGACGGAGAAGAAGAAAGAAACAGAGAGAGTTAAGTAGAGAGAGACCCCCAAATTTGTAAACCCTAGGATTTTCTTTTTAATAAAGGCGGTAATTTTCATTTTTAATCATCCACATAAACTTAAAAGCCAAAGGAGCGTGAGGAGCGCGGCCTTAACATCCGCACGTGACAAGTTCTCATCCGCACGTGCGATTGTTGTTGATTAGTATGCTTACGACTCCGGTTATTTGGGTTCCAGGACCAGGACCATATGTTGGTTCTATTCAGGTTTAGTTCGGTTTTGGACAAATAAATTTTAATAAAATATAATTAGCTTTAATTAATATTATAGTTTTAATATATTTTTAAACTTATTTTTTGATTTTCTATATATACGGGCAGTTCGTTTCAACGCTGCAGCTAGTTGCAGTTGCGGCGGACGCAAGTAATAATATTTGTTTGGTCACCGAAGGAGCTATGTCATAACGCAGCGTTCTGTGGCGAGAATTTTGCAACGTCTGAAATTTTATTCAGCGGTGGTCATTGAAATGTTGCGTTCAATCTAGGAATTAACAAAAACACCCTTGTTCAATGTTTTACAAATCCTAAACTTAAGAGAAGAAGAACGTACGGCGAAGAAGAGAAGAACAACTCCAGATTCGATTTCTCTGCTCCTCTGCTCTCATCTTTGTTCTCTTGGTAAACTATTCTGGATTTTCTTCTATAATTTTCTCCATCTCTGTTTTAGCATAGATTGATATTAGTTGATTGTGTTGTTTTGATGGGTTTTGCTTTAATGGTGTAATGATTGATGAGAGTTTAGGATTGGAAGAATTGTATATTGACTCTCATAAAGATGATGTTACAATATACAAGCATATATATAGGAATAACATTTAACCTAGTTTCCTAACTAAAGAGATCATATAAAATATATACAAATCGTTAATATGATTGTGAAAGATATTTACATATCTTCTAGATATCCTCTTATACGCCCCCTCAATTTCAAGGGGATAATGAAGAAACAACGAAATTAGCGGCTTGAGATTGATTTCGATTATTATTAGTCATGTGTACACTTTGAAGAAGCTAAGGAGCGTTGCTCGTGGGAGATATTGTTGTTAACGATGGTGATGAGCTATGAAGATGCTGATCAAGGTGGTGTGGACGACGGCATGATTGGTGATCAACCTTTGTCTTAGGAAGAAGAAGAAACCGATGTTTTTTTTTTTTTTTTTAATAAATAAAGCATTATTGAAAGAAAAATATTAAGAAACTGCTTAAGAAAAGAAAATGTGAATAATTTTTTTTTTTTTTTAATGGCTTGATTCAGATGTTTATCCGAAGCATGAGTGATCGTGTTTTTATTTTTTTTAATAATAAGAAAAATAAAAAGCAGATTCAGAGGTGTATGATAAACATGAATAAAGAAAAAACTTTTTTTTTTTTTTTTTTTTTTTTAAAGATTCAGATTCAGAGGTTCATAAAAAAGCATTTGTACCTTAGATTCAGAGGTCTATGGCATAGACTTGAATGAAGAGAAGCACGATGGCTTAGATTCAGAGGTTCATGATGAACTTGAATGGAAGAAGCACTTGGCTTAACAAAAACAAAAATAAAAGAAAACGAGTTTGACTGTTAGATCAAAACTCGGGAGCAACCTGCTCTGATACCATGTAATGATTGATGAGAGTTTAGGATTGGAAGAATTGTATATTGACTCTCATAAAGATGATGTTACAATATACAAGCATATATATAGGAATAACATTTAACCTAGTTTCCTAACTAAAGAGATCATATAAAATATATACAAATCGTTAATATGATTGTGAAAGATATTTACATATCTTCTAGATATCCTCTTATAAATGGATTGAGATTATTTGATTATGTTGCTTGTGTGGCTAAAGATCTCGGATTTTATATCTGAAATATGTTCTGGAAACTAGACAGCAAATCTTTCCATTAATATAAAGATAGTTTTCTGGTTCTATTTGGTTTGATAGAAAATTGCTTTCAAAGTTGACTGTTTGTGGTGTTGTGTCAATCCGGTTAATGTGTCGAAAATTTGTTCATAACTTTTAATCCGGAAATCCAAATCAAGATCTGTTTTTTCTGTGGCTTTGTATGTTTGTTGTGAATCTTTCCACCAATTTTCATAATAATCTGGGTTGTTTAGGCACTCTTTTTGTACTCTGCATCAAGACTTTGTACTTTGCATCAAGATTCAAGACAGTGCCTCTCTCTTTCATAATTTACGTTTACCACCACCGGCGGTGATGAAACGAACATGGCCATTATTACATTTTTTGTCACTTTTATGAAATGGTTCGGTTTGATAAAAATGTATCGTTTGATCATTAAAAAAAAATCCGTTTCTAATAATTTTGTCCATCCTTAGTTTATGTATCAAATGTATTATGAAAATTTTGTTTGTTTCTTAATACATGGATGTTATCAGAATTAAAATTAAATCCCAATATCTTGTAATTCAATTAATACTTTTAGATTATGCTTCAAAATCTCGCCTTATTGGATCTTATATTTGTAAATTATGGTTAATTTTGAAAAAGTTTAGTATCATTTCAATTATTTTTTTCAGATACTTCATTACAACTTCAAAGCATAGAGTTATTCAAAACTAAAATAACTTCAAAAGTATATTTATATTGAGTCATTCAAAATGAAATATCTTGAAGTTTCATGAGTAAATTATTAGAAATAAAATCTAAATACATGGTAGAGATTTTGAAATTCACATTAATAATATCAAATTTTAAAAATGTTTAATAATATTAAAATTTATGTGAAATATATACATATAACCAAAACTCATCATGTACAAAAAAACCTACTGATAATATTAAAATTTATGTGAAATATATGCGTATCTGTGAATTTTTTTAATATATTTATCGTCTATTTATATATTTTGCGTACGTTATAATTTATTTAAAATAGTATTATATACTTTTATATGGTAAGAAAATAAATGTTTACACTTGTACTGGTATATTTAGTATGGAAAAAATATCTATAGAATGTTTTATACGCAGAAAAAAAAAAGAATGTTTTTATATTTAAAATAAAACTTGTTTTTTTAATAATTTTCGTTCATGGTTCAACTCTGCTTTGATTGGTTAGCGCAATAACATATTTTTTTATTTTTTTGTAAACAATTCAAAAAAAAGTTGTATATGTATTCACTCTTCTCCCTCCTTTGAGAGGTCTCTTCTCCTCCCCCAACCAAATTCGAAAATGTCAATATCATTTTCCGGCGGGACTCAGGACGAAGATCGTTGGGGATCCGATTTAGCTTCCGCCGGAGAATTCACCTCAAGCTCTCCATCGTTACCAATTACCGCACCATACTCACCTTCCTCCTTTGGCGAAGAGCTCGTAGAAGTAACAATCGAATTCCCAAGCGGCGTATTACTAAACATCGACTCCGTCACCACCACCGATCCAGAGATCACCTCTTGCTCTGCTTCTAATAACTCAGGCTCAAGGTCTCGTAGCTTAGGGTGGAGCGCGTCGTCTAGTCATCGGATCTCCGAGCTTACGGTGGAGAAAGCGAAAAAGTTCTCGAGAGATTTGAAACAGAAGCTTCATAAGATCTCGTTAGGCTATTCGTCTCGGTCTGCGCCAGAGCCGGTTGTTCCTAATGTATCTGAAGTTACAGATCATGCTCTGCTTTGTCGATCTTTAACACAACGATTCACCAATAGGATTGGATTGTGTACACAGAGAGCGATTCATGGTTTGAAATTCATAAGCAGTAAAGATAATGGAATCGCGAATTGGAGACAAGTTCAGGACAATTTCGTTAATCTTTCCAAAGATGGTTATATTTCTCGAAGTGATTTCGCTGATTGCATAGGTTTGAAACAATGATTTTTACAAATTTTTGTGTGGAGATTTTGATATATCTGATTTGGTTTGTTTTGTGTTGGAACAGGGATGGAGAATGAGAATTCGAAAGAGTTCGCAGAGGAGTTGTTCGACGCAATGTGTAGGAGAAGGAGATTAATTGTTGACAAGATCAATCTTCAAGAACTATATGAGTTTTGGTATCAGATTACAGACGAAAGCTTCGATTCTCGCCTACAAATCTTCTTCAACATGTATTAAAATCACTTCTTCAACATGAGTTTTTAAGGTTCTTGATTTGGTTTTGTTTTTTTAACATTTGTATTATACTTGCAGGGTGAAAAATGGAGATGGTAGAATCACAGAGAACGAAGTAAAAGAGGTGACTTAATGTTCAAAATCTTCCTATATTTAGTATTCTAATCAGCATTGAATCGTTGACTACGTATAATGAATCTTACATGTGTCCCATTATCTTATGTTGTTTAGTATTGTAATGTCCCTCTTGCTGATTTGTTTTTTTGGTCTTTGATATAATTATTTCTTATGTCTCCTTTTCTAACCAATGCAAGAATAGAAAAATTTGTGAGTTGCTATTTGTTTTCTGCATAAAATTTTGAATTGACCTTGTAGAAGCAGCTTTCTAAGTTCTAACTACCAATCAAAGATATGATTTTTGTATCTAACCACTAAGTTTACGTTGAATCTTTCTATTTAGAAGCTTCTTTTTTTGGCTTTTAACATTTTCTTTGATTTTGACAACCTATAGATCATTATACTAAGTGCATCAGCAAATAATCTATCAAGGTTGAGACAACGAGCTGAAGAGTATGCAGCACTAATCATGGAAGAACTGTCCCCTGATGGGCTTCACTCTCAGTACATAGAGGTGGTTCCATCACTTTTTATCTCTCATCATGTGAAAGGTCCTTAAACAAAAACATGAGATAGTATGTAGATCAGTCCCTTTCTATGAGGGACAGTAGAAGGGTTCTTTGTTAAGTTTGACCTTAAGTAATTGATGACGATGTTAAGCTCTCCTACCTTTAAAATTCTCTGATAGGGACATTTGACTAAGTCACAAAAAAATGAAATTAAAACTATGTATACTATTACTATGCAAGTTTGTTTTTGTATAGGACTTGTAAGTTGTAATAGAATAAAACCTTGACGAAGCAAACAAGTAGAGGTTCACAAAGAGAGCTCAAGCTAGTGGTATAGTGACGTTTAAGTCTATGATTAAGAGTTTAGATAACCTTAAGAGTAATAGTAACAAATATTTTCTGAGAGCCTGCCCATTTTTTATGAATTGTTTCTCTGAGTGGCTATGTGAGACTTACACAAAATGGGTAGTAGGATACTATTTGAACTCGTAAGTATTAGACAGGGGAGCTCTGTTCAACATTCTAATTTGATGTAAATAATGCAGTTAAAGGACTTAGAGATGCTACTACTAGAGAAGGACATATCTCATAGTAACAGCCAACCGTTCAGCCAGACAAGCCGAGCATTAAGCCAAAATCTAAAGGATACAAGATGGGGAATAAGCAGGAGCTTGCTTTACTCTTTGCAAGACAATTGGAAAAGGATTTGGGTTTTGACATTGTGGTTAGTGATCATGGCCTGGTTGTTTATGTGGAAATGTGTTCAGTACAAACGCAAAGACGCATTTCATGTAATGGGTTACTGCCTTGTCGTGGCAAAAGGTGCAGCTGAGACTTTGAAATTCAACATGGCTCTTATACTTTTGCCGGTCTGCAGAAACACCATCACCTATCTCAGATCCACCACTATGTCCTATGCACTTCCTTTTGATGACTGCATCAATTTTCACAAGGTTAATCAAAAACCATTTTGTCCTGCCTTATGTATGAGAAAGACTATATATGCTTCAACTAAATCTTACTTTCCGATTTCTCGGTTCTGCACAGACCATCTCTATAGCAATCATTATGGCAATGCTTCTCCATTCATGCAGCCACCTTGCCTGTGATTTCCCGAGGATTCTAACATCTACTGAAGCTGATTACAAAAGATACTTGGTTCATTACTTTGGTGTGACCAAACCTACATACTTTGACTTGGTGAACACTCCTGTGGGAATCACTGGGTTCATAATGGTTACTTTTATGCTAATCGCATTCACATTAGCCAGTCGAAGATGCAGACGGAACCTTACTAAGTTGCCGAAACCATTTGACAAATTAACCGGATATAATGCCTTTTGGTATTCACATCACTTGCTTCTAATGGTTTATGTCCTTCTAGTTATCCACGGTGTTTCCCTCTATCTTGAGCATAAATGGTACCGCAAAACGGTAACTTCCTTTTAGATCATTACCATTTTACTTTTCGCGTTCTGAATTATCGGTGATAATAACAGATGCTGCCTCCTGCAGATATGGATTTATCTTTCTGTGCCAGTTTTACTCTATGTTGGGGAAAGGATACTTAGATTCTTTCGTTCAAGGCTTTACACTGTTGACATTTGCAAGGTATGTCTTACATATATCTTTGTTATCATGCGACATCGAAGTAACAAATAGTCTTCTAATATCTTTATACCAACTCAAATGATTTGGTTTCAGGTTGTAATTTATCCGGGAAACGTTATTGTGCTACGCATGTCTAAGCCTACATCATTTGATTACAAGAGTGGACAGTACATATTTGTTCAGTGTCCTGCAGTATCAAAATTTGAGTGGTAAGCCCTTTTTTGGTGAGCCAACACAAGCATTATATAAAAAACCATGTTCTTTGACTTCACAAAGACTAACTCAAAGCTCCTTGGTTCAAAAATCCATCTCCAGGCATCCATTTTCTATTACTTCTTCCCCTGGAGATGATTATCTCAGCATCCACATTCGTCAGCTGGGTGATTGGACTGAAGGTATTAAAAAGGCCTTCTCAGTGGTATGTCAAGCTCCTGAAGCTGGAAAAAGCGGACTTCTCAGAGCAGATGGACCAATCCAAAGAAGGTACATAAAACGTTTTCGAATTCCATATCTTATTAACTTGCAGTCTCAGAATATGTATTTTGATATGCTTCTCTTGAAATTTAGTTTGCCAGAGCTGTTGATAGATGGACCTTATGGCGCTCCAGCGCAAGACCATTGGAAGTACGACGTGGTATTACTCGTTGGCCTTGGAATCGGCGCAACACCTTTCATTAGCATTCTGAGAGATCTACTCAACAACATTGTTAAGCAACATGAACAAGCTGTGAGTATAAAACTGATCATAAAACTCTTATTGAGTATTTATTAATACAGAATCTTTAACTAACCAAACTTTTTTCGAGTTTATGTTATATTTCTAGGAATGCATATCAGGTAGTTGTAGTAACAGCAACATCTCCTCGGATCACAGTTCAAGTTGCTTAAACTCGGAATCTCGAAATAGAAGTCCTCAAAACCAAAGGAAGACACTGATGACCAAGAACGCCTACTTTTACTGGGTAACACGAGAACAAGGCTCGTTCGATTGGTTCAAAGAAATCATGAACGAAATTGCTGATTTAGATATAAAGGTAACAAACACTTACCCATGTTCATTCAAAGTCTAAGTAGAAATAATGTTAGAAAAACCATATTTGAGACCTTAAGGTCTAAAAGATTGTTACAGTTTAAAGTTGATTTACTGATGTATTTGTCTTGTGAAACAAATTAAAAGGGTGTTATTGAGATGCACAACTACTTGACTAGTGTGTACGAAGAAGGAGATACTCGTTCCACTCTTCTCACCATGATCCAAACTCTAAACCATGCTAAAAATGGCGTAGACATTTTCTCTGGAACCAAGGTAATGATCTTTTAACGATAACTTCATTACAAGCATTACTCTTTCTGATCTTGTATAACAACTTTTGGTTTATATTTTAGGTACGGACACATTTTGGAAGGCCAAAGTGGAAGAAGGTTTTATCAAAGATTAGCTCCAAACATAGGAATGCAAGAATTGGTAAAACAGAACATATCAGTTTAACAGAATTAATAATCTTTTCATTAATTGTTCTTTGTCTGAAGGAGTTTTAAATTTGGAAAACAAAACAGGAGTGTTCTATTGTGGAGTACCGAGTTTGGGAAAGGAACTTTCAACACTCTGCCATGAATTTAACCAGACGGGTTGTTCCAGGTTCGAGTTCCACAAAGAACAGTTTTAAAGGTATATATGTACAATGGTTCGTCGTTCATGTTTTTGTTTCATATCCTTGTTGTTTTTTAACCTTTGGTGTATCACACTTTTAACCATTTCATCTTACACTAGGACTGTCAAAAATGTTAAAAATAACAGTTAAAAATTGTGAATAAGTGAAAAAAGACAAATAGAAAAAGAGAAATTCCAACAAATTGCAGAACAGAACAATTGTCCCAAAAATTTGTTCCGGTTTAAATGCAAAAATCGAAAATTCTATCAATGTCGGTTCTTGACCGGTTTATAGTTCCGGTTTGAATTGCTTTCTTGTAAAAGGAAATTACAACTGGGCTTCATCATTGTTCAGCTCTTTGGGCCCATATTACAACTCGAGTTAACGCTGTCAACTCTATTAAATTAAATCCTTTTTTTCACTTTCTAGAACATTCCTACTCAAACTTTTTTTAATCAAAAATTTAAAGACGGTTCCAACTTCATTGATTATTTTCCGTCAAGATAAATAATTTTAATTATCATTGTCTTTTGATACAGCCGAACCGAAAGTGCATGATTCACCTAACCCGAATGGTTCTCGTTTCACCACGTGTCACAACACCATTAGTTCGACCAGTCTCATAGTCCAGCCGCGTGACACCTGAACCACACATTAATAAATTGAATGACGGCACCGTTAATCACACGTCGCTAAAGAAGCCGTTAACTATTAACGGCGTTAAACATCTCGCTCGTTTTTATAACGTCCCCCCATGTCTATTTATCGTTTCCCCCAAGCGTCGCTCTAAGTTTAATAAAAGGGAGAGAATATTTGAAATCAACGGCTCAGATCAAAACCATCAGTTCAACGGTTAAGATTAATTCTAATTTCTTCTGTGTTTTTAAGCCTTCTTCCTTCGAGATCCTTCTTCTCAGAAAAGCCCTAGAAGAACATTGATTGAATCGGAAAGCTTCGATCGGAATTAATGGCCGATGAACATAAGCATGAAGAGTCTTCACCTAAGTTGGATCCAGCGGTGGAGGTTGTAGAGAGAGAATCGTTGATGGAGAAGTTATCAGAGAAGATCCATCACAAAGGTGGTGATTCGTCGTCGTCGTCGTCATCAGATGACGAGAACGAGAAGAAATCGTCTTCGTCTCCGAGGTCTTTGAAATCGAAGGTTTATCGTTTGTTTGGTAGAGAGAGACCTGTTCATAAAGTTCTCGGCGGTGGAAAACGTATGTTTTTACTCCGATCTCGTTTTCGTCTGTTTGATTTGGTCGCTGGTTATATATTGATGCTTCGTTTTAGGGATTGGTGAAGAAGATGGTTGATTTAAAGATAGATTTTGTTAATTTAATGATCTTCTTAGATTCTGATAGTTTTGATTGAAGATTTCTAAAATTACATGTTGATTTTGTGAATTTCTCTAATTTAGTGGTGTTGATTTTGGTAATTGCAGCGGCGGATATATTTATGTGGAAGAACAAGAAGATGTCAGGTGGAGTAATTGGTGGTGCTACAGTAGCTTGGGTGTTGTTTGAATTGATGGAGTATCATCTTCTTACTCTGTTATGTCATGTGATGATTGTTGCTCTTGCTGTGTTGTTTCTATGGTCTAATGCTACCATGTTTATTCATAAGTAAGTTTGTGATAAATCCTATGAAAGTGGCTTGCTTGGTTCATATCACAGATCAAAAGCTTAGTTGAGTTGACATGGTTTGTTATTAATTTGGTTCTCTTTCAGGTCTCCACCAAAGATTCCTGAAGTTCATATCCCGGAAGAACCACTTCTTCAGCTTGCTTCGGGGTTGAGAATCGAAATCAACCGTGGTTTCTCTTCTCTTCGTGAGATTGCATCTGGAAGGGATCTCAAGAAATTTCTCTCTGTGAGTTTAAGCTCTCCAGGATTACCTATTTTCTCTCAAATGTCTCATCTTTGAAGCTTGAGAATAATTGTACTGTTTGATTGAATCAGGCTATTGCGGGATTGTGGGTTCTGTCAATCTTGGGCGGCTGCTGTAGTTTCTTGACATTGTCATACATAGGTAATAACCCTTACCAATTCTAATTGTATTACTTTTTTAATTGTGATACAGTGCTGATGAGTGGATAATGGTTCTTGATTGATTCAGCTTTGGTTCTGCTCTTCACTGTTCCTCTTCTCTACGACAAGTACGAAGACAAAGTAGACTCATACGGTGAGAAAGCAATGGCTGAACTGAAGAAGCAATATGCTGTGTTGGACGCAAAGGTATTGAGCAAAATCCCAAGAGGACCTTTGAAAGACAAGAAGAAAGATTAGGTTTTTTTTTCTGTGCGTTTTTCTTTTGAGTGCAATACTCTGGTTAATTAAGATGTGGGTTGTGTTGTGAATTGGTAAAATCTAAAAAAGGTTATGTTGTTAGAGAATCTCTATTCCGTATTTTACCTAACAAGTTTGCTTCTTTACATTTGTTTTTCGGTTTTGGTGTTGTTGTGGGCATGAATGGGGACAAAATTTGTAACTGTTCTCTTGGTCTTTATATATGTATTTATGTATTCTTGATCTTGACTTTAGTGTATCCAATCTATGTGACTTGTATACTTGATGCTTCGATGGCTCAATGTCAACAAGCTCATAGACTTAGGGGTTTTGTTTTAATGCTTGGATATATATTGATTGGATAAGTCATATGTTCAGCAATGTCAGGATGGCCGAGTGGTCTAAGGCGCCAGACTCAAGTTCTGGTCCTCGTAAGAGGGCGTGGGTTCAAACCCCACTTCTGACACCTTAATTAGTTTTCCTTTTTTTTAGTTGTATTCTAGATAAAGTACTTCATATAAAAACTTTGTTTCTTTGTTTGGTTTGAAATTTTGATGTTGTATGGCATAAGGATATGGGCCTCTGCTCTTTAAAGCCCATCATAATTAAGACCCAGCTCCTTTATTTTTTCTTTTCGTAACGGGTTAGTAAGAGCTTGTCAAATGTCAATACAGCAATGCAATTTTATAAGGGAATAATTGACGACATTTGGAAAGATCATAACCATGATTGAGGTCTCTTGATTATAAAAGTCATTTTACTGTGTTCGTAATTACTCCTTAGCACGTTTAGCATCATACACAGACTTGATTTGTGTCATGCATGGAAGCTTCAACGTTCGTAAAATCTACCATGAGCTATAAAGATCTACCATTTGGGTTGGGGACTTTTTTTTAAATTTAATGATGGGACTTGGGACCATGATGTCACTTTGGGGCGATTTTGTAAATACTAAAAGATATGAGGTAGTTTCGTAAAAACCAAAAGATATGGGGTAATTTCGGAGATACCAAAAGATCGGGGGTACTTTCGTAGATACCAAAAGATCGGGGGTACTTTCGTAAATACCAACCAATATGGGGTTATTTCGTAAATACCAAAAGACATGGGGCGATTTCGTAAATAACAAAAGATAAGGGGTTATTTCGTAAATACCAAAAGATATGGGGCGATTTCGTAAATACCAAAATATATGGGGTTATTTCGTAAATACCAAAAGATATGGGGCGATTTCGTAAATACCAAAAGACATGGGCGATTTCGTAAATACCAAAAGATATGGGGCGATTTCGTAAATACCAAAAGACATGGGCGATTTCGTAAATACCAAAAGATATGGGGTTATTTCGTAAATACCAAAAGACATGTGGCGATTTTTTAAATACCAAAAGATATGGGGCGATTTCGTAAAGACCAAAAGATATGGGGCGATCTCGTAAATACCAAAAGATATGGGGTGATTTCGTAAATACCAAAAGATATGGGGCGATCTCGTAAATACCAAAAGATATGGGGCGATTTCGTAAATACCAAAAGATATGGGGCGATTTCGTAAATACCAAAATATCTGGGGCGATTTCGTTAATACCAAAAGATATGGGGCGATTTCGTAAATAGCAAAAGATATGGGCCGATTTCGTACATAGCAAAAGATATGGGCCGATTTCGTAAAAGATCCGATCAACACAATAATATAGAATAACTTTGGGTGGTTTTAAAAATGTCAGAATTCTGAGGTAGTTTAGTAAAAACCAATAAATTTGGGTCGAATCAAAATATCAAATCGTAAATGCAAAAGTATTGAGGTAAATTTGTAAAACATCAATAAATTTGGGGTGAATTGTAAATACTGCAAGTCATAATGTCGTAAATACCAAAACATTTTGCAACATAGATTTTAGTTTTGACATGAGAATTAATTTTTAACTTTGATTTCACATTTTTTGCATCATATACTGGTAAACAAAAACTAATATTTGATTTGTTTCCATGAAAAATATGCACTATGCAAAAATCATGTATAACAAATTAAAACTGTAAGCAAACAATAAAACAAGCTGAGAAGTTTAATTTATGTAGAAAAATAAAAACAATGACGGAAGTAAAGAAAAAATCAAAGAATCAAAGAAGGCAACAAAAGCAAAGAATGAAATATGTGTGTTGAGTAATAAAAACTACATCAGTTAAGTAAGTAAGCAGAGTGTCAGAGAATAAAACAAAGTAAGAAACAAATAAGGCTCTTCAATGAAGTAAACTCAAAGAACCAATAAGGAAGCAAGTTAACCAATTGAGTAGGCAACGATCATATAATCAAAGAAACAAACATGCAATAGTTTTTGACATTATTAAAAACATGTAAGCAATCGGTAAAGAAAAAAGCAAGAAAGCTAAGAAATGAACTAAGCCAAAGAAACAAACAAGAACATTAGAACAAGCTAACAATGTAACTAAAGAAGCAAGCAATGAAACTAAGAAGGCAGTAAATCAAAGAACCATGAAGCAAACAAGTTAAGCAGCAGCGATCATATAAGAAAAAAATGGATTCAAGTAACACAAAGCATGTAAGCAATCAGTAGAAGAAACAAGCAAGTTAAGAAATGAAACAAGCAAAAGAGTACAAGACAAAACAAAAACAAGTTAACATAGTAACTAAAAAAGCAAGCAATGGCCGAAGCAATAAATCAAGAAAGCAAATACGCATGAATGTATGAAAATATGCACACATAAATGTATAATGTATGAATGTATGCATGTATGGGTTGTACACATGAATGCAAGTATGTTTGCACACATGAATGGAGAGAGATTCAAGAATGTATACATGAATGCATGTATGTATGCACACATCTGCATATATGTGTATTGCTGTATCTCCTTTTTCCTTTGGCAGATTGGTATTGGCTCTTCCCTGTTGAAAAAAACATATTTATTAATTGAATTCAAGACGGAAAAATCTCAATGATCTTACCTGCTTAGGAACAAGAGCCTTTTATTTACAATACTCTGATGCATTCATGTTTCTCTTCCTAAATCATGTCAATTTCACTCGTCTCGTAGATAATCTTCTCTTAGAGACCTTTTCCTTCACCGTGAGAGGGTAAAAGAGATCAGAATATAATATTTCGCAATCAACAAAAACAACAAATGATAAGTAAATATTCTCAATTCTGCAGCTAAATAAACAAACAAGAGATTACTTCGTGTGAAATTTTTTACTTTAAAAGAATTTTCATTGGTCTAACCAGATCTTGACTTTGAACTTGAATGGCTGCAACATAAACAAAAAAAACAAAGTGTGAAAAGTGATACTAGCCAAATGGTGCTTGATCGGTTAAAAGAGGTTGGAAAAACATACTTGGGAGACGGACTCAACTTAGGAAACCAGAAGATGACGCATGACCATCTTAGAGCTCCATTGCGATAGACCTGAGTTAAGCACAACAGTGTATGAGATGTACACATCATTATATGAGACAACACAAACTTACAACGTATGCTATATAAGGTCTCTCTTTGATTTGAGTTAGGCTTCCTACAAATTGGTTTTCTTGCTCCGGTTCTTGGCTTCTCTTTGTAGCTGTATATTACACAAATCAAGGGATTCATTGATGTATTTGTGCATATATCTCAATGAAGAGCACCTATCCATACAGACATTAAGAAACTAATAATTCTATGTATAGAAATTCCTTAAGAAATTGATAACTTACAAGTGGTATACAGAGGCTTAGCATAGTTCATGGCCATCATTCTGCTCGTATTATTAGGAGATGCAAGTTCTTCAATCAATTCTTGAACTACATTTTTACAAATCAGGGCATTCATTATGTATATGTGGATATAAGAAGGTTTAACATACCTAACAGAAGCATCAAATTCTAACCACTCAAAGCCTGCACTCTGAATTCAAACACCAAAACATTACTTCTTCCAAGCGAACCAAACCCACAATATCGATACCGAACAAAGACAAAAAGACAACTAATTATACTGTTACGGAGATATGATATTCATAGTGCAGGACATATGTAGACAATTTGATAGATATTAAGTGACGAGGATTACCAATATTTCATACCTTTCTTATCGTAAAGTTCCCTCTTGTAAAGTTGTAAAGCAACCGAAAAACAAAACCCTAAGTACCAAACCGAAAAGGCAAAAACCAAAATCAGAATGATGAGAAAGTCAAATTAATATGATGAGTGGTATATATTGAGCTAAAGAAGACGAAACACTTACTGTTTATAGTAAAGTTCCCTCTTGTAAACCAAAGAAATAACAAAGAACGCTCAGTACCTATCAAGAAAGGCAAAGAAACCAAAAATCAGAATGATGAGGAGGAAAAATTTGTAATAATGTTGAAATGACAGTTGTATGAAGGCTCTGATAGTCATTAGGTTTTGGGGTAGCAATGTTATCTTCAAACTTGAACAAAAATGTTAGATACCAAGACATTATACACCTTTTACAATCAGAAGAACCACGAGAGTTTCACTGACCATCCTAGTATTCTACACCTAGTGTCCATGCAAAGCAAAAACATAGCAATAAGACCAATTAACAAAACCTCACTCATGATGATTTTAACTAGTTACAGTTAAAACTAATGACATATCTGAAAGAAGCATCAAATTCTAATGACATATCACGATCACCAATACTATTACCTTTTAGTCTCCTCAAACCATTCGAAACCTGCATTCAAAATTCAGATATTAAGGCGTTAATTCTTCCAAAGTATAACATATAATTAACAATTAGTATAAGAAATTATGTCTCACCGAAAACAATTAATCTTACCAATTGAGAGAATTGTAGCAAACATCACATCTCTTGAATATAACATTGTCCTTCAAAAACCAAATGCTCAAGTAAAATCTCACAAGATTGGTTTCTTGAGTAGATCCAAAAAACCAAATGTATTTTAGCGAACACTTCCTTTCAAAATCGAATGAACCATGATAAAATTAAGATATTACCAAACATTAACAGTAACTAATGACATACCTCAGAGACCTGCACCTTTAATTCAAATATCAATTCGTTAATTCTTCCAAGTGAACTAAACCTTCAATACCATCTTGAACAAAGAAAGCCACACAAAAACTAAAACGATGATTGAATTCCAGTAGAATTAAACTAATAGTGCAAATTCTAGACTCAATGTCTTATCTTTAAAAGCTTGAGTACCCTGTCATAACCCAATGGAAGAACAATACCCTCAACACAACACAAGAAAGAAAGAAATCGAGATAACGAAACCGAATTACAGAGGGGGCTTGCCAATATTTCTAACCTTTTTAAGTGTTTATAGCAAAGTTCCCTCTTGTAGACCTGCCAAAGAACAAAATTCTCAGTACAAAAACAAAAAACAAAACAGAATGATGAGGAAGACGAATTATTATGATGAGTGGTATATATATTGAGCTCGAGAGAAAGAAACACTTACTGTTTATGGTAAACTTGTTAACCAACCGAAGAACAAAACCCTCCAGAACCAAACACGAAAGGTAAAAACCAAAAATCAGAAGAATTATTACGATGACTGGAGTATATTGAGCACAACAAAAAGAAACACGTACTGTTACCTGCATATTTTAACCAAAACCCCATGAAAGAAGTCATTGTTGTAGCCGTAAATGGTAGCTATAAACTCTTGCAAAACTACTATTCCAACATCAATCATTGCTGATGGTATTATGATCTAGGCAAAGGAACCACCAGAGTCTCACCAAACATTCTACCCATAAAATCCATCAAAAGCACTTAATAATAATAATTCCAATTAAAAAAACCTCAGTAATGCATTTTAAATAGTAACAGTTAAGCTAATGACATACCTCCAGGAGGCATCAAATTCTCATGACATATCAGTGATATGATATCAAGATCAACAACACTAATCCCTTTTACCTTCTAACAATTCAAAACCTGCATTCTATATTCAAAAGAAAAAGGGAATTAGAGGTGTGAATATTCAAAAGTAAGGACATACCTTTACGATGATCAATTCTCATAACCTTAGGAAAAAGTCGCCCACGCATTCAGTTCTAACCTCTGCTGCGGCCTGTTTAAGAAATTTTGACTACGAAAAGGATAAGGAAGAAGCAAACTGAGTTTAGGAAAAGCACAAGTTGTGTACTCCATTTGTGTACCACTATATTTACACCAAAATAGACTAGGATTGCCAGTTGCTGACTCTATTTCTTACCTTTAAAAGCTTGAGTGTCCTCTCATAACCTAATGGAAGAAGAAAAATCAAATTCTAACTACGCAAAGCCTGCACTATGAATTCAAACACCAAAACATTGATTCTTCCAGGTGAACCAAACCCTCAATACTTCTTCTAAGTAAGCAAAACACTCAATACCGGATACCAAACAAAGAAAAAGAGACGCTGAGACAGAAAAAAAAAAAGTAGCCAAGCCAACAACAGAGAAATTCAACTTAATGCACGAGATCCAGAGAACGTTAAAAATTACACTAAAAAGTAAACATTATATGTATAAATAACTGTAGAAGCAAGCAATGAAAGAAGTAAAGCAAGCCAAAAATAAGTAAGCGAGGAAACAAATTAAAGTTAAGCAAACAATAAAACAGGTAGATAAGTTCATGTAAGAAAACAATGACGAAAATATAAAAATAAAACAAATAAGCAACGAAGAGAATAAGTGTGCTAAGCAATAATGACTGAATCAGCTAAGTAAGTAAGCAAATAGAGCAAGAAACAAAGAAGGATGTGCAATGAAGTAAATCAAAGAACCAAGAAGCAAACAAGTTAAGAATTGAGTAGGCAACGATCATATAATCAAAGAAACAACACATGGAATAAAGTAAACAAGTTAAAACATGTAAGGAATTAGTAAAAGAAACAAGCAAGGAAGTCAAGAAATGAAACAAGCCATAGAAACAAACAAGAACAAGCTAACAAATGTAACTAAAGAAGCAAGCAATGACCTAAGCAATAAGTCAAGAAAATCAAATACGCATGAATGTACGAATACATGTATGCGCACATGAATATATCAATGTTGCATTGATTCTCAAACCATGGATACTAAATCCAACAACAACAAAAAAGCAGAGGTTCATCACCATAAATATTAGCACAAAGACAAATATCTGAGAAAGATCAAAACGAAACTTGGATCAAAAGGGATGCAGAGAGAAACGAAACGAAACTCATAACATAATCTTGTCTTCCATGAGAAAGACCTTTTCCTTCACCGTGAAAGATGATTAAACCCTTCAAAAATTATATTCCACAATCAAAGAAAACAACACAAATTATATTTCACAATTCTGCCTCATCGGTAACCATTAATTTCACACCAAAGTGATATGATCATACGAACCCACTCAAAACCTCCGGAAACTTCTATATAATTTTGAGAACAGTGTCGAAATAATCTCTCACTCGCAGATAATTATGGTAAACCTTCGTTAGTTATATAAAATCAAATTAACGAGGAAGAAGATGAAATTGATAGAAATCGAAAAGAGACCCAAGCTTCGGTTTGTTACCTTCTTTGATTCTTTTGTGATTTGTGCGAGTGAGACCTGAGACGGATCCATTGGAAGAAACTAGAATTAGAAATTAAAGAGAGACGAGGATTGAAGAAGATATAAATCTGAGAATTTGATTTGTTTCTCTCGTAACCCTAACCCTAGCCCATGATCAAAAGAAGCAAATTTGAGAGAGAATGAAAAATAGAGAGAGATTTATCGATTCTCAAGTATGGTTTGAATTTACTTTATACGCTGGAGGAAATCTTTTCGAAACGGTCACAAAATCTTCATTAAATGTCTTTCAAATTAAAATAATCTCAGCCGTCCAATTACTAGTGAAAACATGAATTGAATGATTTTTAACCGTTCAATCACTCTTCATTGTTTAGATTGGGCCTAATGAGCAAAGAAACAAAATAAAATCTAATAAGCAAAGAAACAAAACAAAACACACCACAATTAGATTTTTTTTTTTTTAAATTAAAAAGAGAAAAACATCTTTCAAATAAATTGTGAAATATGGATCTTCAAATATACAATAATATTAAATAAACATGTCTTCTATTTTTTTAACATCGATAAAAATGTCATTTAAAATATGAAAATAGATCATATGCAATATTCGTAAAGTTATATATACTATAGACACAATCTCGATTAATTGTATGACAAGCCATATGTTTGTGAATGATATATTCCAACGTAATTCATCTGAAGCCAGTTTCAGAGCCCACTTAACAACATTTTGGCCCATATTGGGCCCGTTTTCTTATCAGTATATGTTTTTTGTTTTCAGCGTGTGTATGTCAAGTTGGAAACAAAATGAAAATTTATGAGAATCTTATCTACAAGTTCCATGAACTAAATTAAAAAAAAAAAAAAAAAAAAAAAAAAAAAAAAACCTATGCAATTCATTACTTTCTTTTTATTTTTGTACCAAAAAAAAAAAAAACTAAGAGTAGCTAGAACAACTTGGTAGAGAAAAGCAAATAATGTGTGCTAGTGATAATGGTTGGTATAAATATTTATAATATATCAATTGTTCAACATAGTCAGGATGGCCGAGTGGTCTAAGGCGCCAGACTTAAGTTCTGGTCCTCTTACGAGGGCGTGGGTTCAAACCCCACTTCTGACATTTACTTTTTTCTTTTCTGATTTTTTTTTCTTTTTAATTTCTTTTCCAAATGATTACTATAAGTTTATAACTCCTTTTTTTTTTCAACCACACATTAAATAAATAAATACATTACCAAATTCGGATAAAATAATATGATGTAGACTAAAATGGTGAATCTTGAAGCATATTGTAATAATATTACTGTTGGAGTGTTGAGGATCCAATTCTTATTTCTCAACAAAAATCATTGTAACAAAAAGCACCAAACCATTATTTCACCACAACCTTGTCAATGTCATACATTCATATTCAGGTATCAGCACATGGTTCTCTAAGCAAAAATATGGCCAATCGTCTAATCATGTCGACCATGTTCAATTCTTCGGGTAACTATTTTTTTTGCATACATGAGAAACCATGTATGGATTCTATAATTCCATGGTTTTTTTTTAAAACTCAAAAATGATTTGTAAATACGAAATTTATTATTTGACAAAATTGTTACCAAAAAAAAAAGTTACTGATTCTTTAAATTTGACAACAAATAAAATTAAGAACTCAAATACACAATTTTATTTTTTTTATATACCAAAAAGAATCTGAAATACTGTACAAGACCTAATTCCAAGAAAAATTAAGCATAAAATTAAGAATCTGAAATATTGTACTTGTAAATTAAAGACTTAATAAAATTAAAATGCTCTTGTTTTCTTATATATTGCAATTATCACATTCATGAATTAATATAGGACAACAAACATGTTTTAAGGAAATTAAAAATATCGTACGTAACTCCTTAAATTGCCATAATATAAACACAACGGAATTGACAAAACAACAACAAGATTTTATAACCTTAATGAAAAATTTCAAAAGAACAAAATAAAATCAAAATAAAATAAAAAACCTAGAAGATAGTAGTAGAGAAGGAGCCGATATAAAAGACCTAGGTAGGTTCGAAGATGATCGAGCCTATCTGCCGTTCCATGACTTGCCGGTTCAACCCCACTGCTTTAACCGGAACAGTTTGAAGAAAATCATCAATATAATCACGACCGGTTAAGTATGGGAGTGAACATTGATGTGTGTTCTAAGCTATATTGGTGATAACCCTTCGTTCCACCTAGCTTCCATGGAAGCTTAGCTCAAGATGAAACTCACCCCCATTTTTGGAATCAACCTTGTAGAGCTTTTGAGTTTCATCCAAACTTAGGGAGGTCTTGATCTTGATTAAACTTCCATGGCTAAAAATGGGGAGAGAGAGAGAGAGTCTTTCTCTTTCTACTTGTTGTCTTTATATATAGCATCCTTTTGCACACACAAGAAAGTCTTTGTTATCTTAATTTATGTAACCGATGGCTTTGGATGTTAATAAAGAAAATCTCCTTTATTTTTAAGTGTCTTCTTCTTGGTAAAAGTAAAAGACACTGTCACACTAAAATTGTCTTTCTACTACTCCAAATCCAGATTATATATAATTGAGAGAATCTTTGGCTCCAAGTAATAATATACAAACCTTACTACTACTCAAATTGAATTGTCTTATTTTCTTGGCTGAATCTTTGGCTCTTAGTGATTTTGGTAAAAGACACTAAGACCGACCTCATCGGCAGAGACCCTCAATGTCTCTCAAAATATTTTATTTAATTATTTTCTTTTAATATTATTATTTGTTTAAATTAAAAACAAAAATAAAATAAAAAAACTATCCTATTATAAAGTGACAGCAGAGGAGAACCGATTATCTGGAGTTCTCATTTGAGAGACTAATTACAGCTTCTCTCTTCCTTTATTGTTATTTAATATTTTTTAATTAATGAGAACCTCGCCGTTGAGGTTGCCCTAAAATTGTCTTTCTACTACACAAATCCAAAGAATCCTTATTATATATTTAATAATATTATACCTTTTAAAATAACTAGAAACTTCTAAATCTTAAATCCGCCTCAAATGAGAAACCGAAACATATTAATGAGTACTCTCCTATTAACCGTACTCGAATTCGTGGTTTGTGTAGCTTGCTTACACTAATAAACTACCTCTACCATATTATTATTCATTTTTACCAAACAGTTTTGGACTAGCTAGGTGACCCATACATTCTCTACATAAAAAATCAAAAAAGATTAATAGTTCTTGTTGTCACCATAATGTATTCTTGGTTAAACTAGTTGAGCTACCGGATTATAAAATCAAAATCTTTTTAAGTGGAAGACAATAGTTAGTACTCCTGAGTAGATTGCCACCAATTATGCACTCTACAATCGACTGCTCAGGTTACAAATCATTGTAGGGTAATAAACTTAAAACCCACTTTTTATTTTACTAAATTACACTAATTTACAATTATTAATGTAGAGTGCAAAACCAATCAAAGTTCTAGAGTGCGTGTGAGGGACCCCAAGTCCACGACCAATCTCTTTTAATTTTGCTGTCTGCTTGTCTATTTTCAATTGGCCATTCCTCTTTTTACTCAATTTTAATTTTGTAATTTCATACAAAAAAATGAATATTTCCATGAAATGTTTACTCTGTGTCCACTAAGTCACTTGGCTTTTTGAGAACATGTAAAAAAGCATAAAGTGATTTTACTATTAGTTCTGCTGCAAATTATAAGGAGAGACTTTACCAAAAGGAAAAAAAAAAATAAAAAAAAAATTAGTCATTTCACTTGTTCCAAATTCAAGAAAGAATCATATAATATATGACCACAGAAAGAAAGAATAGTATAAGAAAAATAAAATTTTATAAGAAACAAGAAAAGAGTGGGACACGTCAATAAACCAATCAATTGATATTATGATCCACTTTAACTTTTAAGATTATCTTTTTAAAAAGCTTATACAACAAAATAAAAATGGAACACTACCACTGGTTGCAGCCTGGTTTGAGTTCTTGCAATGAGTAGGGATGTTATACCATGTGATTATGTTGTCTAATCCCATCCTGAACTCATGCAATCGTGGACATCATTCCAAATTTAGGTCTCTTCCTTGTTTATAGAATGTACCTATAATCCAAATGATCATGTGGGACTCAACTTTTAAAAATGTAGCAAAAGAAGGAAAGATTTGGCCTTAGTCTATTTAGACACCTAACACCTTATATGTTTAAAACTTGGTAAAACAAAATACTGTTTTGCGCTAATTTACAAGATAATCTTATGATCAAGAATCAAGAGTCCTTAACCGTGAAAACAATAAGGATTGAGAGGATATGAGCTTATTATAACGAGGTATGGATCGTTTCTTCTCTAGCACTTCAAATGAGAAACAACATTAAAGGAAACATGATTATTATATACATAATATGATCCAATCAAAGTTCAAAGAGCTCGAAATCGTTAAAACAACAAAGATTAGTATGGTAAATGTTATCTAATTAGGTATAAATACTATCATAAGAATTAATTCAAAATATAATCTTATTCTAAAGACCACACTTGCAAACTAGTTGGGATAGTTAATTTTATCTATTGTTGTGTTCCAATAGTACACGTTTGAATCCATTCTTAGTACCTTATGAGATTATTTTTTTCTTGACTCACATTTTCATTTTTTGCCTCAAAGTTTCCTTTGTTTTGCTTTCATTTTGCTTTTTTTTTTTTCTTTTTTTTTTTAATTGGGTTTTTCATTATTTGTTCTTTCATAAGTTCACTGATGTTTTGATTCCTTTTTACTTGACAAGATATTTGATCGATACCATTAAGAGATTTGCAAACATAGGACTGGCCCTGATCGTCTTCTCGAGAATGTGTATCGTTTTGTCAAAGCAAACTGGGGTGGGAGATTCCCAACAAGTATTTGAATTCATCTTGTGTCATTTCTACCTATTTCCATTGCGTTGCTCTTCTAAACCTTGTCTACATTAAAAATGACTTTGGTGTGGTGAATGTTTCTTCTTTGTTCATGATGAACATGTTAAAATTGGCTGTTCACGTCTATTAAGATAGCGACAACGTCAGAAGGAGGAAGAGCTTTTGAGGATTATTCATTATTCCATGGCTCTGAGAATCTTGTGTTTGTTTTTCCCCATAGATACCAAATCATATTGTATGTCAATAAAAATATATCATGTCAGTAGATAATAATATAACGTTGAATAAAATGAATGTTCATATATAAACAATGATTTGGAGGTGGATGATTTAATTGTCAAGTTGTTTACAGTTTCAAATAAAGTTATTTGGTATACATCAATTTTCAATAAAGTTATAATTGTTAGCTTGCTTTTACAGATCTTACATGTCCGAAACAGAAGTGTATAAATACTACAGTACAACCCAACAATATTTGAACTTACCTTTACGGTTGCCATATTTGAGGTTCAATTACATCGTTTTAAGAGTTTGTTCTTTTGACTAATTTATAAATCTTTGCCTTGAATTTAATGTTTGTCAAGATTAGATGATAACTTGAGAATCAACTACTACAAAACAAGAACTTAAGTTCTTAATTTAATCTATTAGAATCCATGGTAAGTAGTTCTATTAAATTCCATCTAACTAAGAATATATACATATATTTTTTTTTTAATTCTTAATTACAACCAAATAAATACAATACTTTGGAAAATTAGAAAATAGAGCAGCAAACAAATCCTTCTTGCGGATTTCAGTTTTCATAACTAAGGAAAATATAATTTTTATTCTCATTCTTTTTCTTTTAGATTTTAGATTTTTATTTTTTTCATATATCTGCAAAGTCGATTTCCAAATCAGTCACATGATCTTCCTTTCATAGCTGACATTTTCCCGTTACAAACTTGTAGTGAATACACTACAAATATATGAATGATGATCACACAAAAAAAAAAACTGCTTCGAAATATATGTCTAAACCAAACATTCCTGTAAAAACTCCAAACACACATAGGTTTAAATTGAAAAAAATCCCAAAACCTTCCACGGCGTAAATCAGTTGAAACAAAAAGATAGTTTACTCCTATGACTTTAACTTTTTTCAGAGGGACTTCCCAAGGCATTCAAGATTTCTGGCTTCCACATTTTATGTTTCTTGTTTTGTTGGGACAAAAAAAAAAAAAAAACCTTAAAGATGAAGAAGAAAATATATAGTTGGGATTGGGAAGATGTTCTTTTTTCAAGTTAAAAATATATATTTAATGAAATCCCTATAGATGTTACTTGTTTTAGGTCTTAATCATTAAATCGGCATGTCTCAATCCAAAACTCAATCCAACTACGCAGGGTAAAGTGAGATCCACCTTGGTCATGCAGCATTTTCTAAATCCAAATTCCATTTAAAAAATATATATATATATTTTTAAAATATTTAAAAAATATATATATATTTTTTTAAAATAAAAACTTCTTAATGGGTTGGGTCCTTAACGGGCCGATATCGGATTACAGAAAAAACGAAACTTTGGCTACCCAAAAAGGACGTCAGAGAGCTCGCCGGAGAAGAGATCGGAGGATCGGATCTTGATGTATAACCGGAGGCAGAGAATCAGAGCGCTAGCACCGGCGGATTCAAGGAGCACGGCGTTGCTGCAAGGTCGAGGGGAAGAGGTACGCCGGTGGAAGAATCCGGATCCCACCATTGAAACCAAACCGCCGACTCACCAACCTGCTACACTCTTCCCGGAATACCCAATCGTCCGACAACCGGTTCCGAGAAGTCAGAACCCATTCCTAGCAAACCGACCACCGAGAATCTATCTCCTCCAACCAAATCAGGAGCCTCGACAATCTCTGAGCCAAAACCAATCATAGCCATAACATGACTCCTATTGATCTGTTCACCTTGCTCATGCAGTATTTTCTAAATCCAAATTCCATTTAAAAAATTAAATTTGACACAAAAAATTTGCGCTTATTACAAAACGTATCTCAAACTCAAATCTTTGAGTCCAAATCCAAAAGCACTTGGCTTTAAATCTTTATATATATATATATTTAGAGACAAAAGTCAACATAAATTGATAACAATGCCGCTAAATTTGGTTCAGAACCCAATAAGTATGCAAAATACATTTGCACAGTATTTCTTAATTTTCCGCACTTTTTTGTAGTTTTGTTTCCTTGACAAATTAATTTTCGTATACTTAATTTCAGCCAGATTTGTAAATTATATTTATTTTATTTTACGTATATTTATTTGAAATTAACAGAACAAAAAAATTCACATACTTATTTCTCTGGTACATTTTTTGCTTCAAAATGTTTTCTCATCCCCTAGTTATTATTTCGGAAGTACATTATATAAAGAACCTTCTGAAGGGTAATTTTTTACATTAAACTGCCATTAGAATAAACATAACAAAGACTAATTAAAATCGATTCATTAAGGGTACTTCAATCAATCGTTCACCTCAGTTTATGGGTCAACCCATATATGATTTCATAAAACAAATATTCAGTTTAACAAAGGTTATATTATTTATTAATCAGTTTTAAAACTATTTACCTGAGAAACTCATATCCTCCGATCACAAGATTAGTGCTCCTCGCGTTGTTAAGTCTTCGAACAGATCTCACTAAGGTTATTCTCTGAATATGTTGGAGTCTCCGATACCTAGCTGTAAGAAAATCCATTCACATTAGAGGAAAAAGTCTTTGTTCATGTAGAAAGGAAGAGAGCTGTTTTGGGAAAACTAATGGAGAATAATATTCTTCATTTGAAAAGATATTGATGAATTTGATCTGTTTTCAAAATTTTAAAGGTTGAAGTTGTCTCTTGATTAGTTAGAAAGGTATGTGTTAATCATATCACATATCATGCATTTTTGCATGCAATTTATGTCATACATTCAAAAATAAGAGAATATTAATTAATATCCGTTACAAAAGTAAAAGAATATGATTAATATTTAACATATCAAAAAGTTACAAAATAGTATAATTAAAATTTTCCAAATAATTTATAACAAACAGGTTAAAAAGAATGAGTTATATGATTCCTATAACGACATGTGAAATAAAATGTTTAAAACTAATATAACATTCTATAATGTTTAAATATACAAAATTTTGTTATAAAATAAAGTTTAACCCGTGCTTAACGCGGGTACTATCTAGTGTATATTACATATAGTTATTTCTCAATGCGACGCAGTTCTAAAAAATATGTAATATACATTGCAGACTTAAAAAAAAAAAGTCTTCAATCAAACTGGACATATTTGTAAATATAATTATTGAAGTAGCTATTTGGGAATTTTGTTAAGTATGCCATTTTTGAAACTCAAATTTGTAATACTGCCATTAACAAAAGTCTCTTTCAAAACATGCCACAAAAGATAAAGAGTGAAACTTTGTTTTTCTGTTTGCAGCAGTAGGCCATTAATTGCTAGGATGTAGCTTAATATCCTGTGGATAATGGACTATATCAAAAATAACGGACGAGTATGTAATATATGATGGACAAAAAATATAAAGTAGATGTGGTCCATCGAAAACTTACTTTGACAGAATTCAAGAGACAACTCTGATGTGTGTCCACCAATGACGTTCTATAGAAGAACACAAACAAAGTTTTGATTTATTTAAGGGCATAATGTAAACCAGATCTGTACAAATTGGTGGGTGCTAATGGAGGACGAGTAGAGATATTTTATGGAAGTTGGGGGTGGTGAAGGAGCAGAGACAAAAAACGATAGACAAAAAAAAAAAGATCTCGTCCACAAGATCTGGTCCATTACATCTGATCCGCCATAACTAGTCGACCAAAATTGGTTCACCGAATCTTGTCCATCTACAGAAAAATGTATTGTCCATAGTATAATAACCGCATCACTTGTTTCATCGTCTGGTTGGTCCACCGAATCAGGTCACCATAACTAGTCTGCCGGATTTTGTCACCTAGAACAAGTCTATCATAACTAGTTTTTGTCCGCCAGAAAATGATTCGCCAGATCTGGTTTGCCACAACTAGTCTATCGTAACTGGTTTATTTGGTCCGTCGAATCTGCTCTGCCAGAGCTGGTTAAAGTTCGTAGGAACTGACTATGGTCCGCCTGAACTCGTCCGCCAGATCTAGTCTATCGGAACTCGTCTTTCTGGTTGGTCGAAACTGGTCCGCCGAATCTGGTCTGCTTGAACTGGTTATATTTCATCAGAATTGACTGTGGTCTGCCAGAACTCGTCCGCTGGAGTTATGGTTTGTCAGAACTGGTCTGTCGAATCTGGTCTGCCGAATCTGGACCAGAATTGCTATGGTCCGCCGGATCTGCTCTGTCGACTCTGGTCCGTTAGTTATGGTCTGTCGAATCTGGTCTGTCGGAGTTTGTCCGCCGGAGTTCGTCCGTCGGACCTGGTCTGCTGGAATTGTTTGTTGTTGGAAGAAGAAAAAGAAAATGAAAAAAACAAAAAAAAAAAAAAAAAATTGAACAGTCACGACATTGAGCAGCCAATTCGTCCAGGGATACATTAGTCTTTTGGTAGAACTCTTGTGGCAGGCGGGAGAAGAGGTTTCTCAAAATGACATTTCTTACAAGTTTTTTTTACTGTACATAGCAGTCTTTATAATTTTCTCTAGCTATTTCATGGTGATGGACTCATGGTACATTATTATTTTTTACTCTCTTTTTTTTTTGTTTACAATATGCATTATATGGGTTTTGACAATCGTATTAGCAAAATATTATTAGGCTAGAATAACGTTTTTAGTTGTAATTAAACTATATCGTAGATTTATGTCACATATTTATTTTAGTTTTGGTAGACAATTATTTTTACAATATATATACAAAAAATTTACAAATACATATATAAGTTTGCAAAAACATAAGTTTGTCATCAAGTAAATAATCCACGTATGCCTATATATACATTGTAATCAACTACGTGAAGGTGAAAATGTATCAACAAATAGACAATATGCAACAATGAATGGTCTTAAGAGTTATAGAAACTTCCAAACTAATTACCTTATATTTTCGAATACAGTTTCTCGTATATACGGTGCAACTCCTTAAGTATTGCCAAAGATTGCGTATCATTTCTCTTTGAGGTTAAGGGAATTAGATAACTTCTGAAATCTATCCAAGTTCATCAAAGATAACTTATGTTCGTCTTTCTATTAGTGAAATGATAAGGGTACTCGAGTTTCATTTTATACTACGGAAATCTTAAAGTTGCAATCAATAATATATTTCAAGAATCAGTGATGAGTCCACTTTTTCAGGACATAAAGTGAAATACTAGTTCTTTTGACGCAGAAGGCCTCCAGAGGACTAGCTAATACATCTTTTCATGTGTCCCCCAAAGAACTTGCACATTATAGTATATATATATATGTAGAGTTAATTAAAGCTTTCTATATAGTATTGTATAATTGAACATGTGCAAGCAATTGATAACAACCACAAAATCATAGTAGGTGAAAATAAAAAGCGATTTTATTACTGGCCACAGTGTGCAGCAAATTTAACAAAAAGTCTAACCAGTACTAGTTTTTGACCTTTTTGGTCACAAGCAAGAAAAAGTAATGTTACGAAACTAACGTAGAGAATCATTGGCCTTTTAAGTACACTGATGGTAACGTATCGGGACTGCTTAATTAAGAATCGAGAGGATTATGGCTAAATTTGAAAATGTACCAGTGTATTTGTATAAACTTAGTTAATAATTCTATCATCTAAAATTTTGGTTAAAATTTAATGGAGTTTTAAGAACTTGTAGTCTTTTGCGTCAAATATAAAATAATTTAAAAGATGACAACAAAAAGGATAAATGCTAGTGATGATAAAAGATCAAACTTGTCATTAATTAGATAACATATATAATAATTAATTTTCTAGATACGCAAGAAAAAGGTTTAATCATAGACTATTTTATTAAAGAGCTCGTTTACAATAATACTATATTTATTGGAACTTGAAACAACATCAACTTCGATACTTAGAAATGAAATAAAATTGCAACAAACAAAACATCAAACTCAAAAATATCAAACACGAGACACGATCTTAGTAACATTCATAGAGTTTAACATCCATTTTGATACGGAAATATTTGTTTCCATCAATGTGATCGGTCGTGAACGTAGCGATCCCACGAGTCATGATGAAGTCACCAGTCCCACCAACGATCGGTATGTCTCTGGTCGGCTCCATAAACGGATTCTCACCCATCATGTTCAACTGCCCTTTGTGTTCTGTTGAATTGAATACTACGGACCAAGAGAGCCAAGTGTCGTATTGTGACTTACCATGGTAGAAGAAGAAGCCTTGAACACGAGCCACCGGTTTCGAGAGATAGTTCTCGTCCATTGTCACAGGGTTGTTCATGACTATAAACTTCCCGAAGTTGAAGTCTCCTAGTCCTATAGGGTTCACAATCGCGGCTGACGTCGCGTTAGCCGTGTTATCACCATCGTAAGCAACGTTATGGAGGTGGACGATGAAACGCTTGCATGGTTTCGCTAGGTCGAGTGATTTGCGATGGAAAGATGGGACAGCATTGGATTGGTAAAGTAAGACAGACAAGAAGATGAAGGAGAAGAAGACTTGTTTGGTGATTTGTTTTGCCATAGTTAAGAGTGTTCTAGTAGGAAATGAGCAAGTATTGTTGATTTTGTGAGTATGAAAGAGTGCTCTAGGAACTTCTATTTATAGAGAATGATTCACGTGCTTTCCTTTTTGGGTATTAAAAATATAAAAAAAATAGTGAGAGACATCTATAATTGGGTGGTTGATCTAGACTGCCAAAACTGGTGTATTTTATAATAGAAATTTAAAGATTTCAAAATCATGTGGATGATTCAATAATTATTATTGGGTTGACTAATGTTTGATTTACTACTGTTATTGAAATTAAATACTTGATCTTGAATCTACAAACTCTAGCTTCCCAAATTGGCAGTAAATAAAGATGATTCTTTTTGGTAGTAGTACCCATAAGCATGACTATTAAGTGTATCTTTTGGTAGTAGTTATGTCAAAAGTGTTAACGAATCATGAATTAATAGTAGTTATGTCAAAAGTTTTAACCAATCATGAAGTAAACTTAATTTTAGGATTTCACTTTGTGTAATCAAGGAAAATATCATATTCAACTATACTAGTGTAAGTGACTAGACTTTTGGTGAGTTTTTCTATGATTTTGATGATTTTAAGAAAATTTACATTTGTTATAAAATCATTTCAAATCCTACCTAAAATCATGAGATTTACAGTTCTATATTTTTAACAAACAAAATCCTCTCAAATCATTAAAAATCATTAAAAATCAAATCCACAAACTGTTTTCTATAACAATGATTTTAAGGTAGATTTCTAAGTGGGTGTTATTGGATAATGGATTTTAATAGAGTCTAACTCTAACCCAAGTCTAATGTTATTTAATCAATGATTTTAAATACTTTACTCAAATCAAGTGTTATTGGTTCTTATATTTGCAAAATCTTCATTAAAAGAGTTTAAAATCTAGTGTTATTGGTTCTTATATTTGCAAAATCTTCATTAAAAGTGTTTAAAATCTAGTGTTATTGGTTCTTATACTTACAATTATTAACTAAAGTCTTATGTTATTCAAGTTTGGTGGATTTACAAAAATGATTTCATTTGAAAAGCTTTGAGTGAATCTGAAACTGATTTCATGTGTAAATTATGTCAATCCCAAAACCAACCTTCTAACATGAGATTTGACAATCTAATAAATTAATAAAAGTTTCATTTAACGTAATACACGTACGTTATCAATATTTGCAAACTCATTCACCCATGACCCAACACATATGTATCTCTCTTTATCATTTTTTTCCAGTCTTTTTTTTTTAATCCCTAGTTAATGTGTATATTGTTTTAACAGTTGTTGTATGATTCATTTGATCACTTTAACAAAAAAAAAAACAAACAATTTTCATCTTTAAAAGATATGTTAAGACTTCAATACAGAAATTTGAAATGGGAAAAAAATACGTGATGGTAAAAGTTTGGTATAATTTCATTGAAAATTGTAAAATCATTTGTTATAAAATTCAATTCTA
Source organism: Capsella rubella (assembly GCF_000375325.1). Classification (NCBI taxonomy): domain Eukaryota; kingdom Viridiplantae; phylum Streptophyta; class Magnoliopsida; order Brassicales; family Brassicaceae; genus Capsella; species Capsella rubella. The sequence goes on along the minus strand of NW_006238918.1, from coordinate 13,583,663 downwards.
TTGTTCAAAATCAAAAGATATCATGTGTCAGTTTAAATACACTTCCATTGATTTAAAGAATGGATAATAAATCAGTCTCAATGAACCCAGATTTTAAAAGTCTTATGAATTTTAAAATCTAATGTAGTTGAATTTAACTTAAACAACTAATAACACCCTCTAAATCATTAGTTCAATAAAACTGGATTCATTAAAAGATTTAAAATCCATTATTGAATAACATAGGATTTGTATATTTTAAACAAATCACTTAAAATTCTAATTTGAATACACCCCTTATATTTATTTGGGGGAATTTCAAAAATACCTCTTTTCAAATACCACTTTTTAAAAATACCCCTCTTTCTAATTTTATCAAAAAGCCACTATAAAATTTGAAATTTATCAAAAAAATATGTATAAACTTATATTTATAGATACAAATTATCTTTACATGTGTGTAAATTTATATATATATTTCATATGTACCATATAAATACCTTTTAAAAATCATATAAAAAGCTTATAAAAACTTTGTAAACCTTTTAAAAACCTTATAAAAGCCATATAAATACCGTTTAGAACCTTTTAAAACCATCTAAATATTTGGATTTAGTCTCCGAGTACTAATAATGATCTTAATATACCTTATCAACCATATAAAAGTTTATAATTTTTCATATTTGAAAAGGGGTATTTTTGAAAATGGATAGAAAAGAGGGGTATTTTTAAAAAGGGGTAAACTAAAATGGGTATTTCTCAAAAATTCTCTATTTTATTTATATTTATGTAGTTGCAAAACTTGGTTTGAGATATGTGTGCATATTTATATTAGGATCAAGATCAAGTTTTATTTAATTATTATTATTGTGTTAAATTTAGTTAATTAATTTATTATTATTATTTTCAGTATGAAAGATTTTCTTTGAAGCAAATCTACTATGCTTAATCTAGTATTTATTAATTAATAAAAAATTATAAAAATTTATTGTTAATAATTACATTAAACTTATTAATAATGATACATGCAAACTGCAATTTATACAACATAATATTTACCAGCCTTTTTTGAAAGTCTTTATATAAAAAACTTCTACGATATCATTAGTTTTTTGACGAGCAAATGCTAAAGCATAAATTGAAAAAATTGTTCCATCCAACGACAATTTATCTTTTATATACATAATGTAATACTGTATAATATTGTTGTTGGAAAAAAAAAAAGAACTTTAAGTTTAGCATTACCATGAGATACATGTGTATCATGACAGATCACACCATTCACCACTTTAATAATAGACTAATAGTGAAATTTGCAAAACTAACCTGAAAAATATATAGATTTAGTTAACTAACCAAAATAAAATAAACTATGCTTTTGTTATGCCGGTTGTATTTGTTAGATTGTCGTTTTCATTTTCTTTAATTTTTTTTTTTTCTAATTGGTCTTTTCATTTTTTCTACTTCGTATTTTCCATTTTTTGTCTCATGTATTCTTGTTTTTTGTCTTCTCACTTGTCTTATTTCGTAACTTGTGTTTGCTCCCTTGTTAGTTTTATTTGTTTAATCATTTGCTAATTTAGATTACCTAACTATACAAAAGTCCAAACACATAGTGATATATTAAATGATCATTAAAAAAAGAAAAACAAGGAATATAATCTACAAGTGACGTAGCATTATTTATAATGGGTTCGCAAGATCAAAATGATCATAGTAATAAAAAAAAAATTTGTCATGTCACATGTGATTGAAACTTTGATTTTGTATTTTTTACAAAAAAAAAAAGAAAAAAAAAAGAGAAACTTTGATTTTCTATTTCATTTTTTTTTGTCATGTATATATGAATTGAAATTAACAAATTATATATTCCAATCAGACACTTTAATTAGAAGAAGAGATCTTCTCAATTAGAAACTAAGTACCCAAAATATATCGATGAAAAAAATAAATATATGTGGAACAAAACAAGAGATCGCTAATTTTTTGTCGCTGATTAAACAAGAAATAAATATATATGGAACGCAACAAGAAATCATTAACTTTTTTGTCGCTGATTAAACAAGAGATAAATATATATCGAACAATATAAGAGATCGCTAAACAAGAGAAAATGAACGAACAACGCAATTTTTAAGAAAATCAGCTGATTATTTTGTAGCTGATTATTTTGTAGTTGATGATTTGTAATTGTTTTCTAAATGCTTGGTTTTTTTAGAAATTCTTCCGTCGCTGTGTCACACTTCCAAATTTTTACAGAGTCATCTCCATCACTATCTAGTTTTGCATCCACCGTCATTTTGAATTGTCGATGTCGCTATCTTAGCGATTAACAAAGAACATGCCCTACGTTGACCATTTTATTTGATATATGTCAATTTATATGGTAGTAGGTTTAATAAATGAATCTAATTACCAAATGTTAGTTAGTAACAGATGCTTCTGGATTAGTAAAATTACTGGATCCACACCATTACAAATTCAGTTAGATTATATGTTCTCTTCCAACAAGCAGTGGTTGGGAAATAATCCTTCGTGTGTCTCGTCAAAATCCAAAAAAAAAGAAGATATTTTGGAAAATTTTCTTAGTAGTAGTTTTTATTAGTGAAAAGTCCTATTTTTAATGGCACTAATGGATTTTGCCATTTTGGTTTACATGTGTTTAAATTTAGGATATTTAAAGATCTGGAAAAAAAAATTACACATTATGTTTCAGTTGTTTTGTTCCATTTTTGGAGTTTAGTGTTTGTTATTACAAAGAATGTATGTTATAAAAAAATATTCATAAATGTCAAATTTCTCAAGTGGCCAATTTATTTTTAAATGCAAATCTACCAAGCCATTAAGAGAATGAAAAATTCAAAAGATTTGGGTGACTAGATGCAAATTCAACAATAATCCCTCTTAAGTATAACCATACATTGGTAAAAAAATCATGAAAACCCTTTATCAGATTTTTTTTTTTTGGGGTTTTTAATGTTGTGTTCCATTTGACCAAATTTTTATAATGTGAAAAACTAACATAATTTTAAAAGAAATATTATTATATAGCAAAAACAAAAATCTACCTATATATGTATATGCGTACATTTATATATAGTATTCTCATGCTTATTTTTTGTTTCTTTTCTTTTGGTTATATATGAGCTAATGAAAATCTTCATATATATCACAAATTAATAAGTGAATCCTCACATAATACACTGTCAATCATCTCAATAAAAAAAATCTTTTTTTTGGACTAACGTATCCATCGATCACGGAGATTCTAACGCTAAGTTCATCAAAGTTGCAAGGAACATTACTCATTGAGTCCACTTTTTGAGAACATAAAGTGAAATAGTTTATTTTGATGCAATAAGATAATGCATGCAGAGGCCAACAACCCATGTATTATCTTTTCATGTGCATATATCTAAAGAACATACAGATTATAGTAAACCTTTCTATATGTTGGAATTCCATTTCAAAAAAATATTTGTATAAATCTTATTGGTGCACATAAATTAAAAGGACTTTATAATTAGTGCCACAGTGCTGTTCCAACCAGTACATCACTTACTAGCTATGCTTTTTTGTCCATGCTTTCAACTTATTTTGGTCACAAAAATAATGTTAGATATTAAACTTCAAATTGGTAACATATATATTATCATAAGAGTTGATAGTGAGACTATGGAAGCACGACTATGGTTTATCTCCATTAAAGTACCAACCAAGACAAAGAGATAATCAAAGCTTTTTTTTTATATTGTTATTCTGTTCTACCAACCAAGACAAAAAATCTTTAGTGAGCTCTGATACCATGTTAGAATCGATAAAACTCCTTTGGAGTGCTCTCTTATTAGGGACTCATAAATATATAGAATTACAATCGTAATATATGAACATTTACATTGACTAAATTTACGTTTACATTGCCTAATACATAGAGAGCTTGTTTTCTTAATTGGCTGTCTTTTTAACCAATACAATGTAACCTTCTTTGTCGCCTGTTGTTGTATCTTTGGTTATATTATTTGAGTGTTGTTTTCTATTTCCTTATAACTTTTGGTTTATGGTGAAATGCATCCTATCTCGTTCAACTTTTACTTTCGTTGGTTTGGATCGGACTGGTTCATTTTAGATTACTTAGCTTCAATACTATTCTTTTTCCATTTTTCTTATTATCCTATGATATGAAGTAAAGTCACACATCGGTAATTGGAGAATATATCAAGTAATATATATATATATATATATATATGGTTATGGTCAATCTATTCATCGCCAATTGGTTTTGTGTTAGAAGCCCATGTTAAATCCCGAATTTGTCATGGTACCAGAGCCACCTGATTGTTGTTCCACCCCATGGTTGTCAAATCCCACATATGTCCACGTTACATTTATTCTGAGCGTGAAGGGGTGATATAAAATAAAGTCCCACATCGGTAATTGGAGAATACATCAACTAATATATATAGGGTTATGGTCAATCTACTAATTGCCAATTGGTTTTGTGTTAAAAGCTCACGTTAAAAGTCCGAATTTGTCATCCTACTTCATTTTATATAGTATTTGTATATATACGATATACATTAAATAGTTTTAGCCCATTTGTATGTTTAAAACTTGGTATAAGAAATACAAGGACTCTTTTGTTACCACAGTTTTACTTAAGACATTTGTTGGAACTTGGAACAACACCAATAAAGAAAAGAAAAATGCAAATAAATGCCAAAAGAGACAAACATCAAACCCAAAAGATATATCAATTCCGAAACACCACAGCCGAGACATAAATGTATTAGTAGCTCTAATAGTAACATTCATAGAGTTTAATGTCCATTTTGATACGGTAATACTTATTACCTTCAACGGCATCGCTCGTGATCGTAGCAATCCCACGAGTCATGATGAAGTCACCAGTGCCACCAACGACCGATACATCTCTACTAGGCTCCATAATCGGATTTTCACCCATCATGTTAATCGACCCTTTGTGTTTTGTTGAATTGAACACCACCGACCAAGCGAGCCAAGTGTCGAATTTCGTCTTACCGTGGACGAACCAAAAGCCTTGAACACGAGCCACCGGTTCCGAGAGAAAGTTCTCGTCCATTGTCAAAGGACTGTCCGTGATCAAAAACTTCCCAAAATTGAAGCCTCCTAGTCCTATAGGGTTCACAATTGCTGCTGAAGTGGCGTTATCCGCGTTATCGCCATCGAAGGTAACATCATGGAGGTGCAAGACGAAACGCTTGCATGGTTTAGCTAGGTGGAATTTTCGGAAAGATGAGACGGTGTTGGATTGGTAAAGTAAAACAGTCAAGACGATGAAGGAGAAGAGTACTTGTTTGTACATTTGTTTTGTCATAGTTAAGAGTGTTTTAGTAGAAAAATGAGTAAGTAATATTGATTTTGTGAGTATGAAAGAGGACTTGGAGTGGAATCATATATAGACATAGTTCACCAACTTTCCTTGTTTGGGTAGAAAATATGACTGAGGGCTATCACTCATATGGGTCTATTCTTCTTTTTAAAAAATCAACTTTTCTTTTATATCAACTTGTTATCCTTTATCACTTTCTAATAACTTTAAATTAAATTTTTTTTTTTTCCAAAAATATTCAATAAATCTTTTATAAATTTTGATGTGTATAAACTTTAAAGTCTTTCTTAAGTACTTTAAAAGTCATTCTTAATATCTTATTATTATTTTAATATTATTTATGTTACAAATAGATTGTGAAATTTACAATTTTAGTTTTGCATTATGTTTGAAAAACTAGTATTGTTAAGCTAGTATTGTTTCATTACAATTAATTTTGTATAACTAGTTTTATATTCTTAATAATTATATTTTATCACGTTAATAATACATACTGCAGTTTATACAATACTAGGGAGTATGAAGATAAGATTGATTACGTACAGATGGAGTCATAAAGATGAGAGAATTTGGTTAGTGGAGAACATGCGTCCATTAATATATGATTATGCTAATTGCACTTGCTTGCTAGTTGCTGCTGGTCGGTTAGTTTACTCTTCTATAGTTCCAATAACAACCATATATAGATAAAGTTCCGCGTAAAAATAAGGGTTAAAATTTATGTTTTCACGTATGAAGGTAAGATTTATCAATGCAATGAGATATTTACCGTAGTTATGATTTTTACTGCACCAAAGACTAATCAAAACCGCATAAGGACCTAATTCGAATCAATTATTTTCTCTAATTTTTGGCCAACAACTCTAAAAGACATAAATCCTGACAATTATGTTACTTTGGTACATGTTTCACCATCGCAGCTCCATAAGAGAAGCCTTACAACTTAAAGGGAATGGATTTTCTTAAAGCCATTTGTGCCTAATACTATATGTATTGGTTGAAACTTCTTTTTGTCCCAGAAATTTTTATTATTATTATTTTTAGATTTAAAAAAAAAGAAGTCAACTATTCGCGGACCATCTCGTATTAGTGGGACTAGCAAATAACTTCCCAAATTTTTTATTAAAAAAAAAAAAATTGTAGGGGACTCTAGTTAGATATACCAATGGCCCTGCTCTAAGATTTTTGAGATCCTACACCACCGCCTCAAGTCTTTCGCATCATTCTCCTCGATATCTGCGATTATGCATTCTTCGATGGTGTGTCTCCGGGAAAACGGCCGATTCCCCCACAAACTATGTTACTTTATCGCATTCATACACATAACTTTGTCGCGTGCCTAAAACTACATAAATTTGTATTAAATTTGAATTTTCTACATGGACAAAACAAATCTGGTCTAAACCCACAAATCTCTAAACGACGTTACTATTCCGTTAAGAGAAAGATGACTAGGATGCCACGTGGATTTGATAACACCAAAACGACGTCGTATTATTAAAAAACAAAATAATACATATCTAAGAATCGAACCCTTGACTTACTACTCAATATCGCTTACGTAGTACCAACTGTGCCAACACCATTATATGTACATTGACAATCAAATATACATTTATATATAACGATTATCTGTTTCTCATAGATTAGGTCGAGTAGATAGGTGCATCGCCGACTCTTCTTCTCCGATCAATCTGTCACCTTCCGTTCACTTTTTTATGTTTCCAATGACTTCGCTTTCTTATTCTCATCATCTAGTTAATTTTTTTTGTTTCTCAAATCTGTTAATGAACTTATTTTTTGGTTTATTTCTCTGAATTTTGGTCTTTATGTGATCTCTGTGTCGTAGATCTAGAATGAAAATTAAAAACAATGGGGTAAAACCTTTAATTGTTTTCTCTTCTCCGATCTCCTAATCACATATAATTTATTGGACTAAAAACTGGGTTTTCTTTGGTTGATCATATCAGATTTGATTCAACTGGATTTCGCAAAAGGAAAATAAAAATAAAAATTGATATTCAAGTTTGATTAAGAGAAAAACTTTTCAGTTTCTCGCTGGAGTTGAACGAGTGATGATGGTGGAGAGGAGATGAAGAAATCGAGACAGCAAAGAGAGATGAGTTTCTTTTTTAGTTTTGTCATTTTGTATTTATTGTATATGTATATATCCATTTAGATAACTATCATTATTAGAAGGAGGTGTAGTGGTATTACATCTGCTAAGTTGTGTGAAAGGTAGTTGGTTCGAACCTGGGTTAATTAATTTTTTCCTTATTTTTTCTTTTCAATCCACGTGGCATCCTAGTCATCTTTCTCTTAACGGAATAGTAACGTCGTTTAGAGATTTGTGGGTTTAGACCAGATTTGTTTTGTCCATGTAGAAAATTCAAATTTAATACAAATTTATATAGTTATAGGCACGCGACAAAGTTATGTGTGTGAATGCGATAAAGTAACATAGTTTGTGGGGGAATTGGCCGTTTTCCCGTGTGTCTCCTGAGGCATATCCATTATATCTCAAGTCACTATTAACATTCCTAGCATACACGGTATTCAAAGCCACCAAAAGGAGAAGAAGAAGAGAGACGTTTTGAAAAAGGAGTAGGAAAGAAATGGTATGGTATGGTCACCTCTTAAGCTAAAAATTAGGAGATGTGTATTTTTTTTTTTTTGATTACTCAGGGTAAATCCCCGGAGCTATGGAAGGATCCGAGACTAATCTCTGGAGAGAAGGTATCCCACGGGTAGGGTCCCCCCAGTTTTTCAAATGGGCCTTAAACAAGAGGGCCATACCCATGTGACCAAAGGGATAAAGCTAGTAATTCTGCGTCTGGGGAGAATCGATCCCTGGCCTAGACCAACAGGGCGACTCTTCCACCAGACTAGAACTACTAGCCTACCACCTCTGGTTAGGAGATGTGTATTGAGAGGAAGAAAGTTAATAAGTTTCTTACCATTACTATATTTTCATGCAATACTAATTTATCAATTTTTATATATTTGATTTATGAATTACTGTCTTGTTTGGTCTAATAATTAACTTCACTTTTTTGTCAACAATTAAATAACTTCAGTTTTGTTATATACTAATTAGGTAAATTGACTCCAATATTTGTATGTGACCCAAAATTTTATGTTTAAATTTTACTTTTAACAGAAACAAGAGAACATTCTTATTTTCGTTTATAACTTTGATCATCAGTCCAAAATCTCAGATGTTTTAACTTTAATCACTACTATATTGTATATAGAACCGCATATAATTTATCTTATAGATGGATGTCTCACTCTTTCTAGCAACAAATACCGACAAATCTACTTAAACATATAGATCCAGCTACAAATCACAAGAGCTCTACAAAATTGTGAACAAATATATAAACAACACTCAATGGATTAATCATGCCATGGAAATTTGCTAAACATACAAGGAAGCCATCCTCATTTGGTAGTTACTTAAACTTGGTGATGCATAGTTATTTTCAGGTACTAGTTACGAAAATAAAAAGGATGTCCCAAATACAGTAATATAACTTAATATTTTGTTATTTTACCAAAAAAAAAAAAATTAAATCATGACTAATATTCTCTAGAAGCAATTCCAAACCTTAATTGGTAGACAAACACAAAATAGTACTAATGGGCCTAGCGTTAAGTAGATTAATTTTTAGGCCCAGCCTACTTAACATGTCATTATACATACAAGAGTGAGACCACTCTTTAATAACCACTCGACTCCTATCCTTTATGACTTGTCTCCAGAAATCATGTGTATACAAATCAGTGAGACGATTGATTTGTTTTTACTCGCTCTCATCACCGTTGGATCTATCATCACAGTGGCTTATGTTTTCCGATCAAAGAACAAGAATTTACCGCCAAGTCCGGTTGGTTTCCCGGTGATCGGACACATCCACCTTCTCAAAGAACCTATTCACCGTTGCCTCCGTGACCTCTCCCAAAACCTCCGCAGCGACGTGTTTTCTCTCCGCTTAGGCTCTCGTCGTGTCGTGGTTGTGACGTCAGCTTCCGCGGCGGAGGAGTTTTTATCTCACCAGAACGATGTCGTTTTCGCCAACAGGCCTCCGGCTACTTTAACCGAGATCATTTCTTACAACTACACGGTGTTTAGCTCAGCTCCGTACGGCGAACACTGGCGGAGACTCCGACGTTTCTGCACCGTTGATATCTTCTCCCCTGCTCGTCTCAGAGACTCGTCTGAGGTTCGTAGAGATGAAGTGAGAGCTCTGCTTCGGACCATTCACGTAGCGACAACAACAACATCAAGATCAAGAAATGGTTACGTGAGAGTGAGTCTTAGACCATTGCTTTCTACGCTTACGTTTAACATCTTGATGACTATGATCGCCGGAAAAAGAGAGCAAAACGAGGAAGCTAAGAACGTTCGTGAGCTTATTAGAGATGTGTTCGAGCTCGCCGGTGTTACTTACGTCGGAGATTTTCTCCCGGTTCTCAAGATGTTTGATTCCGGTGGATACATAAAGAGAATGAAGCAGCTCTTTGCGAAACTCGATAAGTTTTTTCAAGATTTGGTCGATGAGCAGAGGAGAAACAGAGGAAAAACAGAGTATGAGAATACAATGATCGCTCATTTGCTTACTCTTCAAGATTCAGAACCTGAGTATTACACAGACGATATCATCAAAGGACTCGTAGAGGTTCGTGAACATGTTTAATTTTAGTTGCTTTGGAGTAGTCATCATTAAGTAAGAGAGTTCTTGAATTTTGTTGCAGGTGCTTTTGCTAGCTGGTACAGACACAACGTCGGTGACGTTAGAATGGGCAATGGCTAATCTCTTAAACCATCCAGAAGTGTTAAAGAGATTGAAAATGGAACTAAACGACGTTTTGTTAGAAAGGTGTGTGTTAGAGGAATCAGATGCAGCCAAGTGTACTTATCTCAATAATGTGGTCTCAGAGACTCTTCGTTTGTATCCGGCGGCACCGTTACTTGTTCCACACGTATCATCCGTTGACTTTAAAGTTGCTGGATATGAAATTCCACGTGACACTTGGTTACTAGTAAATGCGTGGGCTATTCAGAGAGATCCTAAGGTATGGGATGAGCCTGAGTCTTTTAAGCCGGAGAGGTTTGAATCAGAGACCCATCGTGGTAAGTTTTTGCCTTTTGGAATTGGTAGGAGGGCTTGTCCAGGTATGGGCCTTGCCCAACTTGTATTGGGTTCGGCTTTAGGATCGTTGATCCAATGTTTTGATTGGGAGAGAGATGATGATGTGGTGGTTGACATGTCGGAAGGAAAAGGTCTTACCATGCCTAAAGCTGTACCTTTAGTTGCCAAATGCAAGTCTTTACCAATCTTGGACAAAGTTGTTGTTTAACTGAATCACATTAGCTTCCACATTGCAATACTACTACTTTTTGTAATGTTTCAAATAAATTTCAGTTTTATAGTTAAAAAGAAACTTTTAAGTTAAATTTTGTGATTAGTGTAAGAGAAGTTTTGAATTTTTATGTTCGTCTTACCTTAATTTATACCGTCTTCACTCGATCTCCTCTATACATTTTTCTTGAAACTCAAAATTCTTATTGTTATTTACGACATGAACCGATGTAAGTCTTTGTATTTCTATCAAAACGAAAAAGTAGATTTCCCAAAACGTGTATCAATTATCATCAAGCCCTAACACAAGCTGATGCATTTTTGCCTCCTCTCTTTCTTTTACGGGTTCGAGAACGATACCACAAGTACACAGCCAACACGTACACAGTAATTGGTAGAAAATATGACATACATATATATATATACCAACTTTAAAAGATTTAAGACCACATCTTTCATCGTTGACATATACCAATCTGATGCATAATCATAAGTCTTTAAAACTATTCAATTTTCATATTTCATCGTTGTTTTCAATCTTTGATTTTTTATTTTATTTTTTATTTTAAGTTCCAACTCGTATTTGCAGAGTTGTGGAGGAGAACCTAAGACGTACTGAATTATATTTTCATGTGTATGAAATTTGATTTGAAGGTTTCTCTTATATATCGAGGTGTTGGTCCATAAGAGTCTTTACTTCCCTTATACATCTGGAAACTGAAAATCGTCGGAGAATGATGTTTTCAAACTTGTATTAGAACATCTACTAATTGAGAATATAAATTAGTTATGCAAATCTACGCAAGATTTAGATGCTTCTAGTTTTGACTAGGAGTTCAATTATGGCATTTAAAAAGAAAAATTGTTATAGCATCAAAGATTTACATACCTAATCATATTTTCAATAAAGTTTTTTTAAGATTTTGTTTTCTTACTATGATAAATGTACTTTTGCAACATTTTAAATATCTCCATTGTTAGATCTCGAGCAAGGCATATTAGATTATTTACTATCTACTACATATAAAGTACCTAGCTCTCAGTTTCTTAAGTTTGTATTGAAAACCATATTATAAGAAAATTGAGGAGGATGTGTTGTTCTTTTTTATTCTTTAAATCTTTTACAATTCAAGAGTAATACATTCACACCTCATCAAATGAGCGATAATAGAATAAAAATGTTGTTTTCAAAAATAATGAGAAATAAAAACTAAATGTTACTTGTTTGATTAGTCTTAAACGCTAACAACTGCAACTTCCCGTAAACGTTACATTTTTAGGAGAACCAATCAAACTCAAAACCCAATTCTACAAGGCAAGCATCAAAGCTAAATCATATAAATTTTTATGGTGTTTTCTGATTATATGGTCTATTTTAAAAATCTTAAGCATGCATACACATTTTCTTCTTGCTATAACATATCTTTTCAAGGTACTCAATAAGAGAATATAATGAAAACTTTTATATATCATTTTACATAGTGTTGTAATATTGTCTAGAAAGGACTACTGTCGATTTTGGTGCAGCTAATGTTTGATGATGGCGTTTTAAGAGAAATGTGTCTGTTAAAAAATTTTGGACTGATCTCAAAATGTTATAAAATCAGAATTATAGAAGGACAAATTTTGAACTTGTGTGTATACTTTAAAGGATTGTATCGTAAATTCTTATATTTTGGCCCAATTAGTGACAAATTACAACTGAAGTCTGAAAGTGTGAAGCCCAAAAGAAAAAGAAAAACAAAAATTTTAAAACAATCCGACCTGCCGGAATCGAACCAGCGACCTAAAGATTACAGCAACTACTACAGTCTTCCGCTCTACCAACTGAGCTAAGGTCGGTTTGTTAATAGATATAACTTAAAGTTAATTTAAACGGTTTATGAAAATTAATCACAATTTGTGAACAAGAAAAACCAACAAAGACTACTAATCACGCAATAGTCATCTAAACCTTTCAAAAATATCAAACTAACATTCAAAACTTTAAACCCAATACAAGCTTTTCTTACATACAGGTTGTTCGCAAAATGGCTTTTACAATGGCTTCTATAGTTACGGAAACAACATAACACCAAGTAAAGAACTAATCACAGTTGCATAGTAGTCCCATTTAGACAGACAGATCAAGAAGATGTTCAAGCTTTATGAAAATATATAGGAGAACGAGGAACATAACGCGGCAAAAAACCTGAATTACGATGTAGAAACCTGTACGATTACACGATTCTTTCCCATCAAACTTGCCTAAACTTATAAAAAAAGAATTAACAGGATCACAGACAAACACACTTACAAGAGTGGTTTCTTTTAACTTAGTCCCTACTACTCATTCTGAAAATGATACGACCTTTAGTTGAATCATAAACACTCATTTCGACTTTCACTTTATCCCCCGGGAGTATCCGAATGAAGTTCTTCCTAATCTTACCACAGATATAACCAAGAATGTTATCCCCATTCTCCAAATCCACTCGAAACATACCATTAGGTAGTGATTCAGTTACTAAACCTTCGATGACTGTTTTGTTGCTCCCTTCTTTAACAGGCGGCTTTGCAGGTTTGCTTCTATTAGCTCCACCTCTCCCTCCACTAGCTCTCTGACAACGTATCACTGGTCTGATACTCACTGAGTTGCTTCCACCAAAGTTTATTTGGCTGTTACAAAAACAAAAGTTCAAACAACACAGTTAGCTCTGATATCTAGACATAAAGATCCTAAGCAATCATCAAACCAATCAAAAGATTATCCATCAAACCAACCAAAAGAATCGATTTTTATCCATCAAACCAATCAAAAGAATCGATTTTTATTCATCAAACAAACCAAAAGAACCAAAAGAATCGATTTTTATCCATCAACCCAACCAAAAGAATCGATTTTTATTCATCAAACGTATCAAAAGAACCAAAAGAATCGATTTTTATTCATCAAACGAATCAAAAGAACCAAAAGAATCGATTTTTATATATAACCCAAACCAGCAAAACACTTTTGGTGGGGGTTTTGAAACCTAAAGCACAAAAGTAACTAAAGGACCTAACCTCGTATCGTATAAACAAACAAACAGTTGTGTTCATCACAAAACCAATTCGAAAAGATGAAGTTTTCGGATAAAGGTAATGAAATGGGAAGAATCGTGAAAAAAGAGAAGCTACCGAATCAAAACCCCATCAGTGAATCGGAATTGACGAGGAGGAAGAAGAAGTTGAGGACGAAACGTGGAGCAGAGTTGAAGCATTGTGTGTGTATTCGCTTCTTATCTTCCTTCAAATCCCTAAAAGCTTTACTTTTTTAATTTTATCTATCCTCTCTTTTTAAAACGACCACAAGCTTTGTTGAATAAAGCCTTTGGTCCAAAATTGGCGTTACTACTGGGATATGATACGCTGCGTTTGGTTGAGACAGGGAATGTCATCTAGTTTTTGTGATTTTTCATTTTTCCATGGTATAACTCAAATCAATTTGATTAATTTTAAAAGTTTTTAGTTTATGACCATTAGTATATAATTTAATAAATCAATTATAACAAAAAAACAAAATAATCGAATTGATTTGAGTTATATCATGGAAAAATAAAAATAATGCTCTATTTATACCTAAAGGAATATATATCTATATATATAAAGTTAGCTTTTTCTCTCTTCTCTTTAAGCCACATCATCATCCACTTCATTTTATTATTTAATTTTTAAAATTAATTATACCATTTTATCATTTAATTTTAAGATTTAAACCTATATAAATAATTTTTTCAAAAAAGAATATGAAAGGTCTATTTTATATTATACATTATAAAACTAAAAAAGATGATTTGTTTAAAAGTTAAGAAAACTTACTAATTATCGATTATACAAACAAATATATAAATAATAGATTATAGTTTGTAGTGAATATTTAAAATATATATATATGATTATATTTACACAATGTAAACCTAAATATAATGGGATTAACGGGAGTAGAAAAGAAAGTAAGAAATTTTGAGAATATAAATCTATCTAATTTATGTCTCACAAAATTTTCTAACATAAATGAGATACGTCGGACCGAAACATGAATTCTCATTTTGTAAAAACGTATAAAAACGTAAAAATAAAAATAATATTTCTTTAAAGGTTTCCAATATGAATTTAACTAATTTTTTCCAATAGAACACATATGTTAAACTAATAAACAAAATAAAAAGTTAACTATATTTCATAAAAATTGTAAATTAAAATAAAAAATATTATTAAATGAAATAAACTAAAAATATAAAGTAAATCTTACTAATATGTTAAATTTGAAAATTGTTCCATATGAAAAACAAAAATATATATATAAAACATAAAATCAGAAACAAATATATAATAGTATAAAAATGATCATTACGAGATATAAATTACGACAAATCCAAAAAAGAAAAACGTAAAAAAAATAAAAAAATATGACAATATATAATGAGATAATGTAAACAATTAAAAATACAACAATCCGCCCGAAACCCACAAATTATGTTCAAATTTCATGCCAACATATAAAAGGGCTCAAAATATTAATATCTATATCTATATTTGGTAAAAATCCTAATAACACACGTTTCTCAATGATTCTTCACCGCACTTCCGTTTACGCCCACATTTCGACTTATACTATACATACTTAATTTCTCAACAACTAATGAAGTTAAAACTCAATAGTTTTTCTATACAAAATCTAAACAACAATCTAAGTTTTAAAAAAGTAAAGTATAGTATAGTGAAAAAAATAAGTAGAAAATAAAATACAAACCAATTTCTCATAAACAACATAATAAACTCCCGCGCTACGCGCGGGCAACCGACTAGTATATATATAAAATTAGCTTTTTCTCTCTTCTCATGATGCCACCTAAGCATCCACCTAAGCCACATTTTTGTTTAAACATTAAAATAAATTTAAAACATTCATTTAGTGCATATTTATGTTACTTATTTAATTAATAGAAAGTTTATATAAATAAAAATAAATTATGTAAAAAAAATAAAATGTTAAAATAAGAAAAACAATACTTTAATTTTTTATTAGTGGTAATAATATAATTCAACTTTCATTTTAAATTGATCATAATTTAATATTTTAAATATGTACTGAGTTTTAGAATGGAAGTAAAATTTAAATTTATGGTAGACTAAAACAACATTTATGTAATTGTATATATAAAATTATAAAGAGGAAAAATAAAATGAAAGTGAAATATTAGTTTATAACATGATCAAAAAGAAAAAAAATGATATTTCATAAATTGAATCAAATGCTTTTAATCAAAATTTGAGTATTGAAAGATAATAATTAAAGAGAAAATAATTATAATATTTTTGAAAATCAATTAAAAATAATAATAAAATATCACAATATGAATAAAAAATCAACGAAACAAAATTATAAACCTCCCGCGCGGAGCGCGGGTCAACTGCTAGTATATATATATATATTAGACCAAAATATATAAAAATAATATTAATGCTTTAGACAATCCAAACTAAGTCTCAATTTTTTTGCTCCAACCTTAATCCAACTCCTAACAGATTTGTTCCTGCTACTTCCTTCTTTATCTCCATGGATAATTTCTTCAATATCACTACTGGTTTCCTCATGGTCTTCATTACCACTACTACTACTACTACCAAAGTACTGATGAAGCGATAGAGACCGGAACTGGGATGTCTCATGAGGCTCCAAGAACTGTAAACCGCATTCTTTAACTTGGCACTTATCAAATCCCCGACTCTCAAAGGACACCATCATCATTTTGATTGGCCGTAGAAGCTCCCTTTGCGTTGGAGGATGTGGTGGCAATAATCCAAACTCGCACATGCAAAGATGATCACTTACAAGAATTGGTGTATCAAGACGCTTGGCCACGTGATACTCCCTCGGTTTACACAACATTTGTTTGTAAAATTTTATATCACAACCTTGAAAACGTTTTCCCGCTCCAAGAACGAGGCATACTTTGAATCTGTTGTACTTTGAAAGATCTAACTTATCCCAATGGATCATTATCGCGTTTCCCGTACTTCGGTATGTGAAGTATGTAGGTACTTGTGCACCAGGTAAGAGAGCAACTTGGTATGCAGACTGGTTGATGTAAACTGACTCGTGGATCTTTTCTTGAGCTCTCTGATCTAGCTTTAAACAGTTAGTGAAATTCAAGGTAATGCTTCTGTTTCGAAAGTGGCTGTGTAGACGCTGAAGTGACTCGCAGTTTACAGCTGTTAAGGCGGATACTGATCCTGGAAGCTCTGGTAGCGATATAATATTGATGCAATAGGAGATGTCAATCATGTGCAGCCGAGGGAGATATTTGAGGTATCTTGGAAGAGTCTCCAATTCTCTATTACCCCTCAAACATAGTCTTTCTAAAGCATAAGGAACATGTACCAATCTTTTTACCTTAGTCCTCTCCATGCAAATTTCTTCGATTTTTCGCCAATATTGGACTGATGGAGGCACCTCAGTGATGGAAGTGCCTTTTATTTTGAGAAGACGAATATTCGTCGAAATCTCGGGGAAGGTCTTCAAACGAGTGCAATATCTTAGGTGGAGGAACTCTAGAGATGCTAAGTTGATGTTGGTTGGGATGATCTCTAGTTTTCCGCAACAAGACATCTCTAACAAAAACAGATTTTGAAGGTTCTTTATAGATGAAGGAAGCTCCACCAAAGACTCACACCAACCCAAATTCAATGTGTTCAGCTTTGTTGCTTCCAAAAGATTTGGAAGGACTTCTAGATTCCTTGAGTTATACAGATTCATTGTCCTGAGATTTCTAAGTGGCTGCAAAAAAGACATCAAGACAGAACACAAAACTCACAAAAAGCTCAAACTATGCATACAAAACAACCACAAAAAACATAAAAAAACCTATTATATCATCTCTATACAAAACTATACAATATCATAATTCTACATTAAACTGAGATGGGATTAAAGATAGACCACTCTACTCATTGCAACTTGATATGAATCAGAAACCTTCGTTATAAAATATTTTTTGAACTTAGAAGAAAATAAAAAAAATGGCAAACATTATATCTAACCTGAACTCCACTCCATAGCTTTTTAAGCTTGCTATTCGACATGTTGAGTTCGACAAGACATTCGGGTCGAAAGTGAGAAGGCAAAAACTCGAGAGGATACGCGTCCCACTGTAATAACCTCAACTGAGGTAGATAGCTTAGCCCTTCTTCTGGTAAAAGCAACTTGAGCTTCATTTCATCATCTACATGACTACTCATATAGAATTTTAGATACAATAGGTTCCGCATCTCTTCAAAAGTTTTCTCACTTATATATAACTCCTCTTTGATCTCACTCATATCTAATGATATACCTAATACAGTTCCCGTACCCTACAAAACAAAAATTGCTTTAATTATTGCTTTGGTTCCCTAAGAAAGCAATTTTTTCATACTTATGTGAAAAAAAAAGAAAAGGACACCACAAGTCTCTCTAGTATTCATCAAGAACTGACGTTTTCCTGGCTCGTAAATAGATTGCTCTCGAACAACTTCTCTCCCCAATTGTCGAAGTAAGGAGTGCATCTCGACTATACCATTCTCGTATTTTTGTATGAGAGACTTATTAGCCAAGACTTCAAGTCCAAAACCAACATCCGAGTCATTGTTAGGTGGTATGACCATCTCTTTCACATAGTTTTCGTGATGACCGCTAAAAAGACATGCAATATGAAGAAATAAAGCTTTGTCATCCTTATGTAAGCCATTATACCCGACTTTTAGTACTTTCTCTATCTCTCCATCAAGTCGATGTTTTAGCGTAGGCAAGGAAAATTCCCACTCCTCTTTGCTCTTTCCACGCATAAAAGAACCAAGAACTCGTAGACCAAGTGGAAGATGACCAGCAAGAGCTGAAAATTCAGTTGCAAGAGCCTTGAAATCATCTGATGGGGAGCTTTGATTAAAAGCATGCTGACAAAATATAGTAAGAGCTTCTTGTTTTGAAGGATAAGCCACCTTGTACATGTGGGTTATATTGTGTGAAACCAAAACTTGTTTGTTTTGGGTTGTCACAATGATTCTGCTCTTGTTACCAAACCATCGAGTTTCCTTAGCCAAGGCTTTGAGTTGCTCAATGTTGTCCACATCATCAAGAATAATCAGAACTTTATGGTTCTTTAGCCTTTCTTCGATGGCGCCTAAATGGCGTATCCTCAAATCCTTTTGATCAAGAAGTTTGGACAAAAATCTTTGTTGTAAACGCAGCTTCAAACCATAGTCATCAAGGTCAGCTTCACCATTATAACTTTCTCTAACATTCTCCATAAATATAGAAAATTTGAAGTTTTCATGAATCTCGTGATATAAAGCTCTAGCTATAGTAGTCTTACCAACGCCCGCAGGACCCCATATCCCTACTATCCTCACTTCTTGAGACTCAAGGCATAACAAAGAGTCCATCTTTGCAATGTGAGCTTCAATTCCAACCAAGTCATTGTAATATGTTGATGGCGTTGCACTTAATAATTTGTTTAATACATCCTTGGAAATTGTTGTGATCATATATGCTTCATTGTCCCTGATGATTAAAAACAATATCATTCAATGTCTTTAGCAATTAGTATAAACATATTTCCTTAGTCTAATTAAGGCCTTGAATGACATATGATTTTAAATCAGTTTTTGGCTCTTGATTATGCAAAAATCCATTTTATTAGCCATTCATGATTCTTATAAATATAGATTTTCTGAAAATTAGGAAATCCAGATTTTATAAGATTTTGCTAATTTCTTCTTAAAATCCAAATTTTTTTATTTTTTTAAACGTGAATTGACATTTTTTCC
Source organism: Capsella rubella (assembly GCF_000375325.1). Taxonomy (NCBI): domain Eukaryota; kingdom Viridiplantae; phylum Streptophyta; class Magnoliopsida; order Brassicales; family Brassicaceae; genus Capsella; species Capsella rubella. Next base: position 13,564,118 of record NW_006238918.1, on the reverse strand, counting down.
ATTTTTCATTTTTTTTAAATACAAAATCTGTAAATCATAAACCAAAATCTAAGATCCAAAAACCAAAAACTATAATCCAAAAATCACTCAAAATATTTGAAACATTCATATGGCCTAAGACTGTAATGCTCCAAAAACATTTATAACTCGAAAGATCTATAAATGTTCTATGTCATTTTATATCAAAACATGTTCAATGTGAACTATTTCTAATAGATTAGAGGCTTGGAGCTAACCCATTGTCTCCAAAATTCTACTACAATCTAATAGACCACTTATCACACATGGAAAACCATTTATCATTTAACGTTGGACTCGAATACTTAATTAAAAACAAATTGGCAATAAGTTAATGGGTTAGTTAAAAGTATATACACAAATAAACCAAAAACAAAAAATAAGGTGTTGATAAGTTAAAAATTAGTTTTTTCAATGAGAGTAAGGAAAAATTACTTGACTGTCCCTATACCAATTTAACAAAAACAAAAAAAATTAACTTTTTGTAAATTCAGGCTATGAGAGCATCTTATTCTTTGGGCAAATCTCTGACAAGAGACGCCAATTTGGGGAAGAGTTGATTAATATCAACAAAATGATGATGATATATAGATTGTTATCGGATAACTAAGTTACACATATAGATTGTTATCGGATAACTAGAATGTTATCAAATATAGATGGTTAGATAGATTGCATATATAAATTGTTATCGGATAACTAGGTTGTTATCAAATATATATATGGTCATTAACAATATATAAAGCGATAAGTCCTATGTTACGCCGGTAACCCTATCGTAGTTAAATTCGTAAAGTCTCGTATGTGAATGTTATCGGATAACGTGGACGTTATGGTGGCAAGATTGCATGTCCTGGATAAACCAAACATAGTATTTAAATTTGGTTCAGATTTTTAGGAGGAAGATAGTGTTAAAATTGTCTAAATAAAAAGAGAGCAAAATAATGATTTATGGATGTTAGATTTCTAATTAAATGGTCAACTGGGTTTATGAGATACAATTTCTCTAAGTTAATTGACCTATGAACCTTATAGACTACTTTTAATTTCTATCTTAGTATAATGTCCATCGCGAGACAATTTTAACACAAAACATTTCAAACGACCACATTAAAGATCAGCTTTAATTCACTAGTTAATCACAAAGAAATTAATCAAACGAAAAGTAAAAAATATATAAAAAAACTCACCAATCTTGACGATGATCTCCAACAATATTAGCAGCATGAGTCAACGCCTGCCTCCAATTAAGTTGTTGCTCCTCCGTCTTACCACGACAAGTTTCCAAGAAACTCATTCCGAACTTCCCTGTCTGTTTTCTTACATCAGATGGATCCACTTTATAGAAAACAGGCATCACTTTCTGTCCTAGTTCTTCTTTACATTTCAAGATCTCAACAAGCTCGTCCAAACACCAGCTTGAAGAAGCATAGTTCTCCGAGAACAAGACTACAGAGATCTTAGATTCTCTAATGGCTTCTCTCAGCTCTGGACCGATCGTGTTGCTTCTTTCGATATGGTCGTCTCTGAATGTCACTATCCCTTTGCTTTCAAACTCTTTAAGCAAGTGGCTGAGAAAGTGATTACGGATGTCTTCTCCTCTGAAACTAGGGAAGACGTCGTATCTCCAAGAGTTTGTAGAAGAAGATGCCATGAGGATAGAGATAGAGAGAGAGGATCGAAGATAAACAAAATTTGGTATCTTCCCTTTGTTTGTAGTTTTCTTTAGCTAGAAGAGCAATTTATAAATAAGTGTTTTTCTATGAATTTACTTAGTAATTTCTTTTGTATTTATTATATTGCAACTGGACCTTTGTAACAGGTCAACATACAAATTTTATATATCAAGTTGATAACACAAATTCAAACCTAACATTTTTAAGTTCAAAAGTTTCATAGACTTCTAAAGTCTTTGTAGACTTTCAAAAAAAAAAATCAGAAATGAATACATTATCTTAAAGCTTTAATTCTCTATCAAAAATTCTTTTGATCTAGTAAGAAAATTACTATAAAAGAATTGTCGTACATTTTGACAAATATATGTATTTAAGTGTCCCTGATGTTATTTAAATGTGTAAACAATGTTATACAAAACTTTATTGTTCATGACATTTTTATGTTTTGTTTAAAGTAAGAACCTTTCTGTGACAATAAAATAATCATCAGGGTAAATACCAAAAATCAATATCCTACACAATCAGATTTAATTGATTTTAGGAGTTTTGGGTTTTTAGTAGATAGAGATCTCTCAGCATTCAATTCTCACAGCTCCACTCTCAGAGGAAATGAATTTTGGTTTCCTAATGACTGGCTCCATGCACTGAATCACATCTCCGACTCTAAAATCATTCCATTCTCCCATCACTAGCCCACACTCGTTCCCTTTCCCGACCTGGTCCACGTCTTGTTTCTCCCGTTTCAGCGATGCGCACGGGCCTTCAAACACTACTTCTCCGCTCCGCAACAGCCTCATCAGTCCGCTTCTACATACCCGACCGTCCATCACTTTGCAACCCGCGATGCTCACTCCATCATCTTCGGTTCTCCTCTTTCCTAAGATCTTGAAAATGCTGAGTACCTCGGCTTCACCAGCCACCTCCATCTCTGATACTCCTGGGGCTTTTTCTACGATCAAGTTCCCGATGTCCTCCAGCAAATGGTATATCACACGGTGATGGAATACCTAAGAGATTACCATTGGTTACAATGCTAAAAGCTACCTCCAAGATATGAATGTGAAAGCAATAATAGAAGTTGGGAATTATTGAAACGACTTTTGGAACAGAGCAGGGTACCTTGACGCTGGCTTGAGCTGCAGAAAGATTAGCACAACTTCCACCCTTAACGTTGAACCCAACGATACACGCACCGCAAGCTTGTGCCAAGTCCAAATCAGAGTGAGAAATTGCTCCCACTCCACTATGAACAATGTTCACAAATACCTAGCCAATATAAACAATAGGCACATTAACAAAGAAGAAAGCCAATAAGGCACAACCACCTTACATCAACATTTCGGTTTTACGCACCTGTGGGCTATTTAATGTTTTTAACGCATCAGCAACAGCCTGTGCGGTTCCTTGCACATCTGATTTCACTACTATCGGTAACTCAACCCGAACAAACCCTTCCTCAGACTCTGTTTCTGTTCTAGCTGCTTCCTCTGTTCTCGCTTCCTCTGCTTTCAACAACCGATCTTTTTCATATTTCCTTTTTCTCCCTTCGCTCAACATCCTTGCGCGTTCCTCTGATTCCACCACAATGACATCGTCTCCAGCCATTGGAAGACCTTTAAGCCCTTCAATCTCAACGGGCATCGCTGGTGTTGCTCGGTCCGTTGTCTTACCAATCATGTCCCGAATAGCCCTGAGTCTTCCCCACTGAGACCCAATGACTACGTGCTGACCTCTCACCAAGGTTCCGGCTTTTACAATAATGGTGGCTAATGGTCCACGGCCTTTGTCGAGCCGAGCTTCCACCACATATGCTTGAGCTGGTCCATCCACACGTGCTTTAAGGTCCATATCCACGGCTTGGAGAAGCAGAGCTTCTTCTAATTTATCTAGCCCTGTACTCTTCATTGCAGATACCTCAACAGCCTGAAACAACAAGTCAAATCGCCATGGTTAAACTAACCATAGTGGATAAAAGTCAAAACTCAAACCAAAACAAAAAAAAGTTGAAACCAGGTTGCGTCCCTGTCTAAAATACCAAACCAATGAAAAGAAATTTAACAAACCAAGTCCAAACTGAATCAAAAACCATACTAAACATTAAACCCAGCCATATCAATTTCTGAAGAATGGCGATAAAGTTAAAAGGCTCAGAGATTACAAATTCCAGAGTAAAACTCTCGCTCAAGTCTCACCTGAACATTTCCTCCAATATCCTCAAGCTCTATCCCCTCAGACGTGAGCTGGTACTTAACTTTTTCCGGATCAGCTCCCGGTTTATCGCATTTATTGATTGCAACCACAATCGGAACATTTGCTGATCTAGCGTGCTTAATGGCCTCAAGTGTCTGCGGCATTACCCCATCATCAGCAGCAACCACCAAGACGACTATATCAGTCACAGCGGCGCCCCGAGCTCGCATCTCGCTAAAAGCGGCATGGCCAGGTGTGTCGAGGAATGTGATTGAAGTGCCAGAATCCGGCATGCCCACCACAAAAGCACCCACGTGCTGAGTGATCCCACCAGCTTCTCTAGCCGCAACAGAGGTGTTTCTTAAAGCATCTAACAACGAGGTTTTTCCATGATCGACATGGCCCATTACGGTTACAACTGGAGGGCGTGGAAGAATTTCAGATCCTTCTGTTGAATGTTGCCTCCTTACGTTGATCCCGATTTCCTGCGAGAAATGAGAAAACACAAACAGAATTATACTAATATTCGGAGGACCAATATGATGCGACTCAAAACCGGGATAACAAATTTTAATGCGAAACAAAATCCTACTATGGTTAAAACTAATGAAAACTTTTCTGGGTATTCGATCCGGATAAACTGATCTTGAACTAAAAGAAACCAACAAATCTCAATTTAGTTAAAATGGTTATGTTCTTTCAATATCGTTAGATGATAAACTGAACGAAACCTTAAACACATGTGAAATTAAAGATATATTCAATTAAAAACCAAGTTGATTGACCAGTGAAATCCATTATCCTGGAACAAGAAGTAAAATCACCTTACCATAGCAAGAAGCTCGGCGACATCAACACTGATTGTGTCGAATTCTGAACTAACAGTTTCCCCAACATTGATAAGAATGCTCTGCAAAACCGCCACTGACTCACCAGTACGCCTTGAGAGCTCAAGTAGTGTCATCCCTTCAAATATATCGACAGTCTTCTCAGGTAATCCCTTTGCCAATCTTTTCAGCCTAGGAGGCACATAAGGAGCTTCAACAGGTGGCATATCCGGCTTTTTCTCCCGTTTTGAAAATTTTCCTTTTGTTTTCACAGTCTGTTTCTTGCGTTCACGATGACTCACCAGGCGATCAGCATCCTCTTTTCTTCTTGCCAATGTTTCTCGGCTTGCATGAAAATACCTGTTCGAAAAACAACCCAATCCAAGCCAGCGAACATTCAGAATTTCAGATAGATTATCTACTTTGAGAAGAATCTTTTAGAGAGATTTGACAAAAAAAAAAATCCAGGTGAAATGGTTTACCTTATGGATGTATCTGTAGGGAAAGATTCATGACTACGAGACCAATTTGATAGCGAACTAAAACCAAACCCTAAACATGAATAAAAGAGTGAGATACTCGTTATTCAAATTCACTTTCTAACAACGTAGAAGAAAAACTGTAATCGCCTGTGAGTGAACACTCTTTTAATACTTACCATTTACATACCGAGCGAATGAAAAACAGACACTTTCAGAAGCTCTTTTAAAAATCGTCGAGGAAATCTGCCTCTCTGTAGATGCTACTACTCGTGGAAGAACCAAACCTACTCTAAAAGAGGCTTGAATGCCCTGAACATATGTAAAGTTACTTCAGATATGAGACATCCATAAACATATGTCAAATGCTAATAAAAATGAGACTGAAATGCTGATATATACGCAAACCAATTTGAACATTGCGTACCTTTTCACCAAACCAAACAAACTCAACAAAGATGAAGACTTAATTATGCTATATAAAACAAACAATTCATAGTAATTCACGACATTTTCAATCAAGAATTCGAAAGAGGGCCGAAATGCTGATATTTACGCAAAGCAATTCAAACATTGTGTAACTACTCAACAAGGATAAAACAAGAGCTTTCACTATAGGTATGCAAATATTAGGAAAATACTATGAAATAGTATGAAACAGAAGCTAAAGCTAAAAGCTTTAACTCGAATTCCTAAGGAACAATACGAAACTTCAATGAAATTCACTAAAAATGAATGTAAGGAGTACGAAAAAGTACCTTCTTGCCTAAGTGCCTCGACGCCATTCATATGTCAAGTCAGTCTCTGCATAAAATCCAAAAACCCTCAATTTGATAAGCATCAAATCAAACTACCGTTGAGTTCATTAAGAAACAAATAACAAATTCAAAACTTGAGAGAATCAAACGCATGTCCTAAATGATTCTTATCAACCCAAAACCCTAAAGAGAAGCTTCTAGTCACTGCACATTGGATTCTGCGACTTCTCCACACATTCACACAATCTTTGAAAAAACGAAATAAAACAGATCCCATAGGTCCGAGTCGGATTGCACCAGAGATGGATGAAGTAAAAAAGCTAGAGTAGACGAATGAGAAGCATAACCAAATCAAATTTACGAAATTATGCAGCAACTTGGTCTAGGCAAATGAACAAACACCTTGTGCGCACAAACAAAATTCAGAACAGAACACAAATCAGATTAACCGCAAGTACATCTAACCTTGAAATGGTATGAGAAGTATTACCGAACGGTAAATCTCCGGTCTTATGAATTCTTGTCTTGTCTTCTTCAGACAATCGTGGGAGATTAGTCTGAAGAAAGAAAAAAAAAAGACTTCTACACCGGAAGGGATGAAGAAGATCAAAAGCGCAAAAACCTCATTTTCTTACTTCCATGTTTTTTTTATTTGATACCTAAAATGTATTTGGGCTAAAACCCAAGCCCATAGAATTTTTAAGCCCAACAACAAAACAATCTTATTCGTGTTATGTAGTTTCCTGTATGCGTATATAGAGAGAGTATTCAGAGTTTGGTTTTATTTTTTTTTTTATTTTTTTTTGCTAAACTTGTAAATATTATTTAAAAATGAAGGTTTAGGTTTCACAGCAAAGCAAAAACCTATGAAAACAAAAGTAACCTTGGCAAAAAAGAATAAAAAACAAGGTTACAATAATTTAGGAAAAAGGAGGACAAGTCTTATCTAAGCCATAGACCCATAAGAGTTCTCCAGCGCTTTCTTCGTCGTCTTCCGTAGATGGTGTTGCGAACCTCTTTATCAATGATCTTGAAGATGACTGAAGTGGGAAGCCTTTGTTCGTTGTGCAAGACGTTGTTTCGATTACGCCAGATGTTGTAGATGGTTGAGTGCGTAGCTACCTTGCGGAGGAGCGAGGGAGCTATTACTGAGGTTCTTCTAGTCCAAGACAAGAGCTCACTCCAGGTCAAGAAAGGGCGGTGAGAGGGGGACAACCTGCTAAGGACTTGTGACCATATTACAGAAGCAAAGTCACAAGAGAGGAGCAAGTGGTCTCTCGACTCGATCTCTTTAGAGCAAACACAACATATTGCCGAGGAAATAACTCCCCAAGAGGCTAATCGCTGCCGAGTTGGTAATCTGTTCAAACATGTAACCCACATATTAAAAGCTTGTTTGGGGACTGCACCTTTAAACCAAACAGAACTGAACCATCCTTTCTTATTATCTCTTGGCCTCAAAGCTTCCCAAGTAAGAGAGGAAGAGAAACCATTGCATTCTCGACCTACAACAGACCATGTATGGCAATCTGGCTCATGCGATGGCGATGGAAGAGAGATCGTGGTGAGGTGGTAGTGCAGCTCCAATGCTTTGTCGGACCTTGGGGATGGTATTAGCCATCCAGTTTCAGAACAACCTTGACTTACTTTCGCATCAACAGGGATACGCAGAGATCGAGGCCCCTCCGGACCTAAGTGTTTGATTAAAGGACCTAGAGGCGTCCAATTGTCAAACCAGAAAAAAGTGTGCTGACCATTGCCAATGCGAGACTTAATAAACTGTTCCCCTAGAGGTCTTAGGTGAAGAAGCATTTTCCAGGTCCATTGATCGGAAGGTCTCTCCTCAATTGCCCAAAAAGACTTGTTTCTGATATGATGAATCTTATGCCAATCAGCCCAAAGACTTCCATTATCAGCAAATAACAACCAGATGAATCTGAGGAAAAGGGTCTTGTTCCAGATAGAGAATCTGCGCAGCCCAACACCTCCTTCATCCTTTGGTAGACAAACTCCTGCCCAAGAAACTTTAGCACCTTTTGCCACATCAATATTGCCAGACCATAAGAATCTCGAGCACATAGCTTCAATTTTTTTCACACAACCAAGAGGGAGAACAAACGTTGACATCCAGAAGTTAACTGTCCCTGTGATTACAGAAGCAATTAGTTGAACACGACCAGCAAAAGAGAGACTTTTAACAGCCCACGACCTGAACCTGCCGCTAAGCTTTGCCAATAGAGGATCATATTCTGAGATCTTCAATTTTCTATTCATTAGGGGCAGCCCTAGGTAGCGCACAGGGAGAGCACTAATTTGAAAACCATAATTTGCAATGGCAAGAGCTTCAGTTTGGTCTGTCCCAGCGAGGTAGAGATTTGTCTTATTTTTGTTTACATGAAGCCCAGACCATGATGCAAAATCATCGAGAGTTTCACTAATGCCATGCAAAGAAGAGCTTCCCCCATCAAAAAACACCATCACATCATCAGCAAACATGAGGTGAGATAGAGAGAGTTCTGCAGTTTTAGGATGATAACGGATATAACCAGCCTCATATCTAGATCTCAAAAGGTTAGAGAAAACCTCCATTGCCAGGACAAATAAGTACGGGGACAAAAGATCACCTTGTCTAAGACCTTTTGTGCTTTTGAAGAAACCTCCAATAGATCCATTAACAGATACAGAGAATGAAGGGGTGGAGATACATTGATAAATCCAGTTGATGAACTTACTAGGCACAGAAATGGCTCTGAGGGCTGAGATGATAAAGTCCCATCTGACGCTGTCAAAAGCTTTCCGCAAATCCACTTTTAGCATTCCTCTAGGTTCAATATTCCTTCGGTTATAACCATGCACGGTCTCGGTAGCTAGAAGCACATTTTCAGCAAGCAGCCTACCAGGGAGGAAGGCAGACTGGGCTGGAGAGATAACCAGAGTTAAGAGCTTTTGAAGTCTTAAGGATAATAACCTTGCTATCACTTTGTAGAGAGTATTGAGGCAAGATATGGGCCTAAACTCAGTCATTGTTGAGGCGTTAGGAATTTTTGGAATGAGAACTAAGGTTGTAGCATTCCATTATTTTAGTAGCTGGCTTGATCTGAAAAATTCCTGCACAGCATCAACAACTTCTGGACCTACAACAGACCAAGAACCTATGAAAAATTCAGCAGAAAAACCATCCGGCCCGCTAGCTTTGTTCTTCGGGAGAGCGAAAAAAGCCTCTTGGATGTCCTGATTTGAGAAAGGCCTTTCTAGCTCACTAATCTGCTCTTGAGAGCAACGATAGGAGAGGAGGAGATCCATGTCTCCTTGTTCCAGCTTCGGATCAGTAGTTTCACCACCTAATAAAGATTCAAAATAGTCACTGCAATGGTCTTTTATTGCTTGATGGGAGTCGATCCTTTCTCCTTGCTCATCAAAAATAAATCGAATGGAATTTAGCGATTTTCTCATGGCTGCCATCTTGTGGAAATAAGCAGTGTTACTATCACCCTCTGCAAGCCAGGTGACACTTGACTTCTGATAAAAATAGCTCTCTTCTGCTTTACTTAGAATACTCCATTTTCTGACAGCTTCAAGCTCAAGAGAAGCATTGAGGGGAGAGGGGTTACTTAAAGTTGACCTCTGACAGTGAAGCATAAGAGTATGAGCTTCAGCTACCCTTTTCTCCAAGTCCGAGTAGTTTTCCCTGCTGAAATTTCTAATAAAATGCTTTAGGTACTTCAGTTTCTTTGAGACCCTGTACATTGCTGAGCCGGAGAAACTGCAAGAGTACCATTGCTCTCTTACCAAGTGGATAAAATCCGAGTTCTGTAGTAGATAATTAAAAAACCTGAAAGGTCTCTTGATTTTCTGGGCAGTCGGGTCCAGCAGAACTTCACAGGATGCATGATCAGAGAAATTTGGTTCTCCAAAATTTGCATAAGCTGAGGGATAAAGAGAGGTCCATTTTTCATTCACCAAAACTCTATCAATCTTCTTTGCCACAGGCCTGGAATCACATTTGTTCCACCAAGTATATGTACTGCCTTTGAATACCAAATCGAACAAGTCAGAATCCATGAGGCAACTTCTAAAATCTCTCATTTTGCGGCCAATATTCAAGCTCTTCTTGCAAGAGTGCTCATGGGGATTCAAGGTCTGATTAAAGTCCCCAAGGACCATCCAAGGCTTACCATCAACTATAGGGGAGAGAGAAAGGTCCACAATTTCCTTCCACAAGTCTTTTCTAGGGCCTTCCTCATTTGATGCGTAGACAATAGAGACCACTATCCAAGCAAGAGAATCTGGTAGAAGAACCTCACAAGTGATCATTTGAAGTGATTTGGAAACAACAACGACCTGCACACTAGAATCCCAAACGACCCAAATTTTCCCAAGAACAGAAAAAGCATAATTCTCAGCAAAAGACCAGCCAGGAAGCAGTTCGCTAATGAACTTTAACTCCTTTGGCTGCTTCACATGAGTTTCGATAATACCGCCAAAAAGTGGTTTATTTACTGATAACCATTTTTTAAAACCGCGCCGGTGACTGGAATTATTAAAACCGCGGACGTTCCAACAAAAATTTTTTGTACACATACTTAACCATTGATTTTGAGGCTCTTGCCTCGAAGAATCCTTTGTTGTCTCTTAGACAAAACCTTGGTAAAAGCCTCCTCTTCCGAGTAAGATGACATAACATCAGAGGAATCTTCATCAACATCAGAGTCTGAATCAGTCTCCTTCTCAGTCTCCTCATTGCTGCTCGAACAAGCTACGACAGTACTAGTGGTTGTGAGGGTTGCTTTGCTGGATTCTCCCAACTGTGGCTTTGAAGCGCTCAAAACCGGCTCAGCAGATTGGGAAAGAGATGAGAGAGGGGCAGATTTGGGTTTGGGAGGTGCGGGACCAGCAGTAGTGGGCTTCACTGCCCATACCGTCCCTGAATCCCTCTTTGCTTGAGAACCAGACCCATGAGAGCTTTCCTTTTCCTTCTGATTGCTTCTAGGCTTCTTCGGACCCGCATGCTTAAGCTTTGGACACTTCTCTGGTAAGTGAGAGGAGGAATTGCAAGCCACACAAGAAACTGGGGCAATATTGCAATGCCTCAAACTATGGCCTATACCTTTACAGTAAACGCATACCGGCGGCATCCATGGACTGGACACTAGAACCCTTTGAATTTGTCCTGAGTCAAATTGGACATTTACCGCTTCAGGAAGAGGCTTCCTAGGATCGATGAGGGTGAAGACTTTTGCCACTTCCAAGTTTGTTTTATTATGTGTTGAGGGATGCAAGGCCTTTGGGTCACCAACAAGACTTGCAATACGCTGAAGCCCTTCTTCATGAAAGAATTGGAGTGGGACGTTCCTTAGTTCAAGCCATATAGGAGCTGACGTGAGCTCAGGTTTTGCAGGGGTGACTCCGGGCTCCCATTTTGCAACAAACATTGTTTTTCCATCTATTTGCCAAAGACATTGGTTAAGGACACGAGAACGCGTAGCGGCATTGGGGATCCGAAATAGGAAAGCATTTCCTTCCATTTTTGATACAGCAATCTCACGATAATATTTGCTCCAAATTCCATTAACAATGTTGTGAATGGTTCCTTGAGCAGGGGGATCGAAATAGAACTGACCCAAGACAAAGAAGTCCCAAGATTTCTTGTTTCTCTCAATGATAGAGTTTGGAATTCGCACACATGCTTCTCCAGACTCAAGCGTAAAAGCCTCTCCTGACTTCTTAAGCGGCTTGCCTGATCCTTTGATAAGGTTCACCCATAAATCAGAACCAGCAATTGCGGCTGGTTTGAAATCGTTCGTGCTCGCTATATTGGCGGACACATTGTTCTCGAGGCTGACCGAAACTGGTTCAGCTCCAGTTGATTTTGGTTCTGACATAATCGCACCTGGCTCAGTTGTTTGAATAACTTTCACTAAGAGGCTGAACATAGTTTGAGGAATGTTGTAGAAGAAGATCATGTTACGAACGAAAAAAATGTCTTTCATTTTATTTATCTTTATAGCCATGATAACACACACTCGAGAAATGAGGAAAAATAAAAGAAATGCAAAAAACGAAGAGTTCGATGAGTTTGGCATCAACGTAAAAAAGTTTGTAAAATACAAAGAATCACAACAAAGAGGAATCTCTCCCAAGATGGGTAGTAACCAAACACAAACCGGTTTGTATCATCTCTCTCAATCTCTCTTTCTTTCATTAGGCCGTTACTTCGCCGAACAACGACTTACGGATCTGCGAAAAAGATCAGAGAACCAAAGTCAGACTAGACAGTTACTGATGGATCACAGAAAACAATCTAAGAATTTGTTTCCATACCACTGGGAGTTTCATGCGGAATGCCACATCCAGACGTGCATCGAGAGTGTTCTCGCACACGATTTTCCCATCACGAGATGCTAGCACAACACCTCCAGAGCTATAACAAGTTCCAAAATGCATATCAAAGCCGGATCTAAATACCGATAATGTCTTTTTTCTACAAATCTAAAAATAATTACTACATGACTGCAATATAAAGTAATGATGAGAAACATGAATTTTACCAGTGGAGACCATGAGGGTCACTTGATTTAGGAGGAGGTGGAAGGAATATTTTTGTGTCCACAGCAACCTCTGGGGCATGAACCTTTGCTTTACCAGCATATTCCTCCTTTGCATCATCAAGCACAGCTTCAACTAAACTCAAGTCCTCTTCACGACAACGCAACAACACACCAGGTTCTTTCAATCGAAGCAAACACTGCAACAATACAGGAGAGAATCTTTAACAGACCAAAAAGTATAAGAAATGAAAAATGTTATCAGCGTAGATAAGAAGAAGAGGTCAGACCACAAAAGAATTAATTGCCATCCAACAAAAGAAAGCAATTACATAATCAGATGCTTAAAATAAACCACAAGGATACACAAAATAAAAGTTCCAATACCAAAAATTAATTGAATGTATCACTTTTAAAGTACCAACCTGAACAATCAGATCCTTGAGAAGCTTTTTATAGGCATTCTCATCGCGACTCACGTTGAGTAGATCCTTAGCTGCTTGGTCTTTCATGGCGTTGACAATATCGTCCTGCGCTTGAAGAACTTTGATCCTCGAGGCATTTAGCTGCATAGAGTAATCACTGAAAAACAAAACAAAAACATCTATGACAAAGCTATTTCCTGCCAAAGTAATACACACTAACACAGTAATGAGCAAGACCAGTTTCACAGATAATTAGAGATCTCAACCTAGTAGTAAACCATGAATCATACATTTCTAAAGTTCAAAGGTCAAAGACATTGTTAATCCAGAACACAAGGCGAATCAAACTTAAGATCAAATCAGTAAACTAAACCTCAAAGACATTGTAATCCAGTTCAAAAGGCGAATCCAACTTAGATCAAATCAGTAAAACTAAAAAACGATCGGTTAATAAATCCAAAATTGAACTCACATCTTCTTACGCACGTCAGCTTGCTTCTCCTTCTTCTCATAATCTTGCCTGATCTTCTTCTTCTCCGCCTCAACTAGCTGCAGTTTCTCAATGTTGAACTCCTACAAAAAAAAATCATCCAAACACACCAGATCAGAAAAAACCACTTCCGAGATTGAAATCGAGAAACGAGTATTACAATTCGAAATCAGAAGATCTGAGAATTGGAAAGAGAAACAAGTGAAGAAGACACATACTTCTTCAGCAGAAACAGAGATCTCGTTTGCCTTCTCCTCCGCTTCTTGGCGGATGAATCTCACCATCTGCTGGATCTGCCTCGATACATCTCCGTCATTCATCTTTTACCGGAAAAATTGGCGGTCGCCGTTAACGATCGGAGATATTTCGTAAAATCGAGGATTCTGTGGCGTAGAGAGATTGGGAGAGAGAGAGAGAAAGGACGTAGATCGGATGTTCGCAACGTGGTGATGAGTAATTTGAAGTTGTCTGTTTCTAGACTATGACAAAAACAAAAACGGGACACAGTTTCTTAGAGGATAATACAAAACGACAAGGCGTCTAAATAATAAAAAACGAGTTTATTTCTGGGCCTCTTCATGGGCCTAAGACCCATTTTAATACCGTTTGATGGCTTTGGAGTTTTGACACCTTGTTGTGGACTACTACCCACCTTCATTTTCCATGTATCCTCAAAAGGTTAGTTCCAACTTTTTTCGTGTTGTAACAAAAAGCCTTTTATACTTGCAAGAATGCTACTACTTGGTGCTATCATTATTCAGATACTTAACCATTTATATGTGCAAGATAAAACCAATCTGAAGGTGGCTCTTTCCGGGTTGAAAGATTGCTTATCGTTGTTGCCTTATGCTGAGCGAGCGACACCGAAGCACATAAAAGGTTTGTTCGTATTGGTCTTTGGCTTGTAACAAGATTGAAATTAAGTATGGTTTTACTAATTTTATTAAACGTAGACGATTAACCTATATTAACATTTTTGCACCAGTTTTTAAAATAATTTCTGGAATTCAATAGTATTTACAAAGAATGTCATTGGCATTAATTACTGTCACTTAATCGATTTTAGTTAAACCACATTATTTGACACATGGCAAGTGACTAAGCAAAATTTGTACATGTGACATATGACTCAGCAAAATCTGTCTACATGGCATCTGACTCATCGTAGTTAACCAACATAATCTGGTCAATGTTGATTTTTGCATGTTGTTAATTCGAAAAAATATTTAGTTTAGGTTGAAATTCACACGATAACAAAGTTAAAGTATGAAAATACACTTTTGAAATTATTCAGGTTGAAATTTGACGTATACAATGAATCCATACATCTTTTAGAGAGAAAAGCTCATCGTAGTTGTTTTATCGACGACGTCAGTTTTTTTTTGTTCCAGCTATGGCTGGATTTGTATATCCTCTCGTCTAAGTGCGAGTTTTATCTTAGCCATTGTGGCTATCTTCTTTTAGTTTTAGTTTTAGTTTTAGTTTTTTTTTTTGTTTTGCTTCCTTTTGCAGAGGTCTAAATATCTTCTTACATAGAAGATTTAAAAGCCGGCTAACTATTTCAGAGTTTCGAGGATCATTGGCTGCTCGATTTCATTCGCAAGAAGAATAAATCCTTCATACCCAACTAGAGCCATAAATCGGCGTTGGATGAAGGTATCACCTTAAGACTGCAAATCGTGTTGAGTGGATCTCTTTGACTAGTGTAGAACAGTTTAGAAGAGCGTGTTTTGCGACTGATCTGCCCTCTCACTTATCACGTCTTTTGTACTTTATGAATCTGATGACTTACGAATCTCTGTTTCTTTGCTCGAAAATATTTAGCAAAAGGTAGTTTTTTAAGGTGATTGGAGTTTGTTGCTGAAAACCCCGTAAAATCCTTGAGCAGAAAAAGTGTTTGTTCGGGGTGGAAAACGAAATTTCATCCGTGGTGATCGGAAAAATGATCGGTGGTTAGTTCGGTGGAGATGCCATGTTCGATGATTGTGCCTTTCCACTTCCATCATGCATACACGTGTTCTTACACGTACTCCCCTCTAGACCTACTGTGTTTTCTGTTTCCTTATGTAATCTTCTTATTCAGACTTAATGAAAAGTTGACGACAGAAAAATAAAATAAAATAAATGAATCCATACAGATAGAGGTTAGAATCTTCCCAAAAGCTGACAGGCTGGGAAGAGTTGATATTAAATGTGTTGGGGAAGCCCAATTAAGGCCCAGAAGTGAGGTAAATAAATGTCGCTATGCATGTCAATCGGGCTAGCCCGGCCCGGCCCGGCACAAAACCCGTAAAACCCTCATATATGTGAGCCCGGCCCGGCCCGGCCCGAAAAGTTTCCGAGCCTATATTTCAAAGCCCGCCCCGGCCCTAACAGGGCTACAGGGCTTTTCGGGCTTTTTTGGGCTTTATTTACCGATAAAAAAATCAATTTCTAAGTTCATAATAGTTCTTTAAAAACTATATTTAAAGGTCTACTATAAAAATAATGCATCAAATTTTAAATAACTTATCAATATTCAATAAAACTAACTTAATTTATGAGAAAAAAATAAAAGCCAAATAAATTATTTACACTTTAACCCAATAAAACATAGAACTAAAATACTTTAAAGTATAAGATAGAGTCAAAATTTAATAGATATTTTGATGATTTCAAAATCATGATACTTATATATATTTAGTTTTAGCTTTGTATAAAGATTTTAAAAGTAATAAGTAAGACTAGTAAGTAAATATGAAAACTATAACATTAATCAAATCTTTTAATCAAACTAAAATATTCAAAAAATTCAAAATATATTTGTATAATGGCTTTTCGGGCCGGCCCGAGCCCGACCGGGCTAAGCCCAAAAAACCCTTTAGCCCGAATGGCATTAGCCCAAAAGGCCCGGTTTTTTCTGGATATATATATTTAAGCCCGACCCCGATGTTTTTCAGGGCCGGGCCAAACTAGCCCGCGGGCTTTAGCCCTAATTGACATGCCTAAATGTCGCGGAGTGAAGAAAACCTAAATCGACCAAGAAAGAAAAAAAAAACAAAAAAGCATCCACACATCCATCAGCCGCCGAAGAGAAGATGGAGGCGCCGTCGTTATCGAGCTCAGTAGGCGAAATTGGTATGAAGTTGCCGTCGTTATCGAGATCAGAAGAGGAAAGTCAGATGAAAACGCCGCCGTTGTCGAGATCAGAAGAGGATCGTGAGAAGGATGAGCGTGACAGTGCCAAGGTCGTGAAGCAAACGATAGACGATGTAATAATGATACTTGTTTGATATAACTTTGTTGTTTGTTTAATTTGATTCTGTATCGCAGTTTCTTAGTTTTGACTATACTCATCTTTTTTGCTAATAACAAATTTACAAACGTGCATGTCTTAAGGATCTCTTCAAAGTCCACCGTGGTTTGAATTATTCGATGTCCACTGATACGTACGCTCCTCGTCTTGCCTTAGTTCCCCTTTATGCTAAGTTGGGACTTCATCGTTACAATTTACTCAAAGGCAAAGACTTGAAGATCAGTAGCGTAGAGAAATACACCAAGTCCACTGGTTCTGCTGCTTCCACTTACTGCATAACCTTTCAGGCCTTGGACCTAAAGGCCAGTTCCAGTTCTGGTTTGCTTCAATTTATAACTTTTCGGGCTCGAGTTTGTGAATTGGATTATGGCCAATTCATTTTGTTATGCAGTGTTGCTATGCCTCTAGGTAAAAATAAATTATTGGTTTTGGTAATATATATGTCATCATCACTGTCTCTCTTTAAATTTGCCGAATTTATAACTAATATTTTGTGTAGGGGAAACCAGAGTTAACGATGGTGGATACAAAACAACAAACGTGTTGAATAACAAGGTTCTCAGACAATTCATGCCTGAGTTACCGTCAGAGGATCCTTTCAACGACGACACAGGCCGATTTTACGTGGTAATCTTGATTTTTAAAATCCAGTCTGTTTTTTTAGATCTTTTTTGCTTCTTATGATCAACAATGTTTTTTATTTGTTGGCAGCTGAAGGAATCAGAGGTTCAAGAGAATGACTGGATTCGTCTGTATTTGGAACTTGCAGTTGCCACATCTTTCAGGAACGATATCACACATGGTATGACCGATTTGACGATTCTGAAAGTGGCTATGGAGATTACACGAAACCTGGAGCCCTATAATATGGGACTTGATGCCTATGATGCAATTTTCTACATTAGATACAAGGACATTTGCAAGGCTCGAGTTGGTAAGGATGTTCATCGCGTTGCTATGGTCAGAAGAATCTTGAATGTGCACTCAGGATATTTTAGAATCGTCGGTCAAACTCAGAGCTCACAAACCACAAAACCATCAAACGCCCTGGAAGCTGGCTCGATAGTTGACTAATAAGTTTTTTTTTTTTTTTTTTTGATCAAAGCTTTTCTCAATCTCACCTGCTTAACAACAACCTTTTGATCACAATCTCAAAACTGTACACATCCAAATCAACTTTTCTTTTGCTCTCGTTGAAGAAACACCACCATTGATTGAAAGAAGACGACGACGACGACCCAACAACGAAAGTTAAGAGATCGATGAGTCTAGGGATTGAGAATGAACATACGTATTGATGATTACTTCGTAGAGTCGAAACTTTGCTTTTGACGTTTCTGATTCTGTCAATTAGGGTAACAGAGAGGATGAAGTGAAGACTCGGGAGTGAACTTTTCCGGAGATTACTTGAAGAAGAAGTGATTGAGCGTGTGAGAATAACTTCCCAACCAAATTCTTACTTTAACCGTATTTTTAACCTTAACAAGGACCGTTTTTTCAACGGTAACCCTATAAAACGGTTAAAATAACCGTAAAAATAATTCAGTTTGGTTATAAATTTTTTTTAACCGTAATCGTATAAAACCGTTGGTTAACTATATAATTAACCGTAAGGTTAAACCTTTAATAAAAATTATTTCACTAAAACAATATTTTAAATGATTAAATATGTAAACTAGTAACTCTAATACACTCAACTACTCATTTCTATTAATCAAATCAAAAATAATTAAATTAAATATTTGTAGGTTCATAACCATTAATTTATATATTTGTATTTGTGTTTGATTAAACAAAAATCATTTCTTTAACTAATATACTATAAATATTTGAATCATATAATTACATATATTTCATACTGTAAATAAACATTATTGATATGGTAAGAAAATTTAAAATTTTGTGTATAATATTATTTATATCATAATTATTAACTAACCGTAACCGTATTTAACCGTAACCAAAATTAACCATAACCGTATATAACCGTAACCGTTGTAACCGTATATATAAAGATTAAGGTTATGGTTAAAGAAAATTTATAATCATAACAGGTGGTTAATAAACGTAACAGTGATAATCGTAACCTCGGTCAGGCCTACCCAAAGAGAAGGAGACGAATAAGTGATTGCAACTAGATTTTAACGTGCGGTCTACCGTGGGACGATTCTTTGACTAGAATTTTTATATTTAAATTTAAATTTATTTGTTTGTTTTGTTTAATGTTTAAGATTGTATAAAACTGTATTTTGATTGTTAAGTTTAGGATTTAACCCGCAGAATACCGTATGCCAATTTATTTTTATTTTTAATAATTATTATTTAATTAACTTAATTAGATATGTATAATATGTAAAATAATGAAATGATATTGGAAAACATTTTCCGTTTAACTTGTTTTATTTCATAATAAAATATTTTGTGTATAGATCAAAAATTGAAAAATCGAACCGGACTTACCCAAAAAGTACTGGTGTCGATTAACACCACCCATTTCCGAACACGGATGTTACAGCGTTTTGTTTTCTTGGTTTGGTTGACAGAACAAACATAATATGCTAGAGTATGCGTTGTAACAAGATAAATTGTTTAAACGGGAACGAGGACGTTATGTTAATTACATTTTATATCAAAAACTTCAAACTGGAGTCTAATCAACGATCAACTAACCCATAAAACTTCCAATTGTATATCAGGGGAAGTGTTTACATACACCTATAAGACATTCTCAAGTAGTGAATCATATGAAAAACACACATCTGAAAGTTCCACATACAATAACCAATAACCAATCAAAAGCTGGGTAAGCGATTTTTTACACATCCCTTGGTATAATATGCTTCGATTTTTTAAATTCACAAAGGCATGTTCTTACGGCCCAACCAAAACGCCCAAATCCAAATAAGACACCCGTTATCCATAGTACCAAAACGCGAACCATGAAAATTGAATACAAAAGAAATATAAAAATATTAGATTATATTCATGAATCAAAAAATTTCATTTATTAATCAAGTATAATTACAACAACGAATTTCATTTTTTTAAAGGGTTATCCAGAGAAGGTTATTCTTAACAAATTCTCTAAAATGTTAATACTTTTAAAAGCTTGAAATATTATACTATTTAATTTAAGCTTTATTGAATATTTAAACTCTACAAAAAAATTAAAGTACTATTAATACTTTAACTGTAAAAAATTAAAATATATTAATATTGTACATAAATATGATTGAACGGGTTTGAGTTTACGTAAATATGTTTATATTTTTCTTACTTGTTGTCTATATTTAAAATTTTTGATGAATTAAATTAAAATATAATTTTTTTATAAAAAATAAAATCATCCCGCGAGTTAAAACCTAGCGATTCAATATTTTTGTACAAATTAATTTATATATTTTCAAGTAAATAATTACTGTAAATTTTTTTGTTTTATTGGTAATCAAAATTTGCCGAAAAATGAAATCAGAATCAACATATAATTTAAATTGTCAATTAGAAAAGTTGGATTTTAGATGCAAGAAAATAATATGTATTATACGAGCCCATATCTCCATCTTCTTTTATGACATAGTTGTAAGTTTGTTAGTACTTACCTTTTAGAAAGCATATCAAAACAAAGACATCTCAGTTTTAAAATAAACTATTACCACAAGTACATTTTTCAAACATTGTTTAAGTTAAACTAAAGTTTAAATTAGTATCTTAAGTACAACTTTATACAGTTTAATGCACGTGTAAATCAAAAGTGATGTGTATTATTCAATCAAATTAAAGATCAACAGGCAATAAGGTCGTGAGAAAGTGTTGGAAAGGACCCTAAAATTAAGCATCCCCTAATTATATTTGATTAATCTAAAAAATGGATACTTAATGAGATTTGTCTCACTACATGACAACGAGTGACAATCTCCTGCTGGCTCACCATCCCACACGTCCACCCCACTTTAAAAATTACTTAAACCAAATGGAATATATCACAACTCATGTTATCAAATGTTTATTATATACTCTACAAATAAATCATAGCAGATTTAACTATCATATTAGTCCAAATTTTGTAGGAAACAAATTATTCGGACAAAACTAAATCGTCAAAATAATTTATCAGAAAATTACTTTATAGAAAACTCTTTGTATTTTCCATCGCAAAATATACATTTTAGCTTAAAACAAAAAAGAAGAAGAAAGAAGTATACATTTTAGCTTAAGAAAAAATGTTGGTAAAATGTGGAATGTGTCATCTAAATCAGATATGTTAGATATTTCTATCCCTATTGTGATATATGGTTTTGTTTTGTTTACACATAACATATATAGCTAGTGTCATATTTTAATGGTCATGTCTTAAAGTACTGTTTAGTATATGATTCGTGAGTGTACGAGCACCATATATGTCATGTGTGGGTTTCGTTCATTGGTGTGGACCTTGTCGGGTCGCCACATATATATAATTACAAACTTTTTTGAGTTTAAAGTTCAAATTAATTTAGGGGTCTAATATACGAACTTGAAATCAATGATTTTGATAATCATCAGGTTTTAATTGATTAACATTCTTAAGTGCGATCATTCCTCTATCTAAACCATGGACAACATATATAAACTCACTTTCAATAGACATTATATTATGTGGGTTGCATGCATGTTCCCAAATTTAAAATGGTAAAGCTTTGATTAGCTCAATAAGTTGTAACTTAGAAATAGTGTGTTACTTGATGAATACATGACTAATAGTAGTATAATATAGGAGTCTAATATTGGATATTGCTTTCTTAAACTATATATTGTGAACATTTTAACATTTTTAATTTCATGAATTTAAAAGGAAAACCATTTTGGCAGACCAAGAAAAAAAAAATCCATAACATAAGTTTCTTAACCATGCCCATAATTTCAGCATGGTTTGAAGCACTTTTCAAGTACACACCATTATAGATTATAATTTGGCCTAATTGGTTCATTATTGGAAAACTTTTAATGGTTCGCTTTGTTCTACCAATATACATTTTTTTATATACTTTTGTTCACTTTGTCGAAACGATATTAAACAAGAGTCTCATTATGTTCTTAATTCTAATAATAAAGACGATAAAATTGAGTTTCGATTTCACTAAGTGCACATGTAAGAAAACAAGTTACTGCGTTTCCTTTTCACGATGAATTAAGAAAAAAAATTATATAAATTGTAATTAGCTTTATAAATTAAGATAACTCCAAATCGATGAATGATAAATTTTCTTATATTTTTGTTATATAAAAAACCTTTATCATCAATGTCATATTCATATACTCATCGACCGCCTAAAACAAATCAACACTCTCCTTTATTTTACTTCACTAGTTTATCTTTTTTTTTGTTGTACATTTTCCTAAGCACCTGAACCAATGTAATAATTAATGAAGAGGTCACTTTGCAAGGACCAAAGTCACCAAACTCTTATTAATATGTCTGAATTTTCATATCATATTTTCATTAACTATGAACCGTTGTTTATATAATACTAGTATAAGTGTTTTATGTCAATATTATTTCACATAGCTTACGTTACGTTACGTTACGTACAAATGATTTATACCACAAAGTGACATATAAGCCAAACGCGAAAGACTCTTTTCTCTTCTCAAGTTCATGAACTATATATGCAAGGAAAAAGAAACATAAATTTGAAGTAACATGAACATATATATTGCCAAATTAAAAGAGATGTTGGCAGACAAATGGGTAACAAGCGAAAGAGAAGAGTCAAGAGTTCTTTTTCTTTTTCTTTGCCTCGAGACGACGAAGTCACATGAATACAAAAAACTAACCAAGTGATGTGTACTCGAAATGAGAGAACGGCGCCGTTTGCGGAACTACAACGGTGAGAGCGGTCAAGTGGGACTCCCTCCTACGTCCAAGTCTTGTCCTTATGTTCTTCAACATTGATCCGTACGGTCTCTTCTTAATTTAAACTTTTCACTAAACACCAACTAATGTTACATCAAATTATATAGTCTCCCATGTCCCAATATATTTACTATTTGATTGGGAATTTTTGGTTTAAACTTTTTTCTTTTGAATAATCAAAGAGGTTATGAGCCGAAACCTATATATTATTTTCACCCTGAGACCAGAACATGTTATATAGTTTTGTCCTAAACACTATTTGAATAGTGTCTTCTAAGTTTTTGCTAAAAATCTTTATCCTATTAGCATTTAATAATTTACACTTTTCGCTGAACACTAACTAATGTTACATCAAATTATATAGTCTCCCAAGTCCCAATGTGTTACCAATGTGCTTGGGAGTTTTTAATTAATTATGTGAAAGTATTACGTATGTGAAATGTATGTGAAATGTACCGTTACTAGAAAAAACTTACTCTTATGATTGTGTGATGATGATATTACATGAACCAATGGCTAATCATTACACTCTATGTTTCATATACTACTAAATATTCTCTTTCTAACGAAGTTTGATTTGTTTGAAAGAAACCTATTTTTATTGGATTCATAAAAAATTGTGTGGCTCAACTTGTTTTTTTTTTTTTTTACGGGGTGTATTGGGTTTGATGTTTATTTGACCTGTCTTACATAGTTTTTAACAGTCTTGTAATCATACTTATTATATTTACAAAAATCTTAACAAATTCAAAGCAAGTGTTTCGATTTCCTATTGTGTATGGTTGACTAATAAAATGTGTTTTTCAGAAAAAAATATTTATTTCGACTTCTTTTTACGTAAACAGAAGAACCATTCCTAAACTAAGAAATCACGATTCACGAATATGTTGGTTTCGTGAAGGTGATTCTAACTCTAGTAATATATATACTGGTCACATCGACACAATGGTGTGGTGTCATGGCCTGATCTTTTTACCTTCGGGACAAATTATTTACTAGGTTGAATTATTGGAGAGCTATATATATATATATATATATATATCAACATGTGTACCTATCCATTTTTGGGTCTCCTACTTATCTTATGATTATTTTGTCGAATGTTCTAAAATCTTTTAGAGAATTAGCATTTTGTAACCATTTAATAACCTTAACTAGTTAACAACTCACTCTGTTAGTAAAAGAAGGTTTTTGACGGTTTTGTTTTTACCTTTTTCACAAAGATTGATGTTTTGTATATTAGCACTATTATAACTTTTGTTTGTAACAAATAAAAAATAGAATAAAGTGGATTACTAAACTAATAAAATATTATAAAATTATAGCTTGTTCTTTTTAATTTGTATGAAAAAACCCTAAAACACTAATTTTGTAAGATCATATCAAATCATATCAATAACAACAAAGCAATATTTTTAGATGCTATTCTTTTTTTTTCATAGGGTGCAAGGGACCAAAAAAATGATCAAATGTAAATTCTAATTGTTGTGTTTTTGTTTGTTCAACCTGATTAAAAACTCGTATGCTAAACATGTATCATATATGTAACTAATGTTTTATTTGTGTGACACTACTCACCAACCAAATTCAAAAGCTCGAACAGGAAAAAACTTCATCTAGTCGAGAAATACTAAACCCATATTTAGAAAAAAGAAAGCAAAACACACATGTTTAAATCAAAGCATAAATGACACATGTGGATATCGGTGTTTAAGTTCTTACGTGAATTATAAGATTTCGCGAAGGTGGAGATTTTAGCTTTTGCCGACTCAACATAGTTGTAATACTTTATAGGTTGTATATAGTAAGATAATTTTTCATTGATTTTAAACAATTTCTATAAAAGGGGATGATTCATATTTGTAAACCAATCATAACTTAACAAAACACAATAAATTTAAAAAAAATCTAATTAGTAGTAACATTTTTAGTTAAATCAATAATTAACACATTTTACATAATATTCTCCATTCTCATAAAACAAGCACTTCTCTAATACTAATAACTAAACAAATTAGTATATAACCAAAAAAATAAAGCTTTGTAGTTCAATAATTTTATTTAATTTTGGGTTTTTTGATTTGTATACAGATTTTATAACCACCAAATGTTTGCAAATTAATTTTGTAGGAATTTAATTTTTCATATTCTTTTTTGTTGTATAGTAGTTTTGATACTAAACTATAATGGTGGCTTGAAGTTTTCACAATTTTTATTTTATTTTTATAACTATAGTAATTCTTAAAATATATCTTCCTAAAGTTCTCTATTTCAGAAATTTATTTTACTTGTATAATTCTTTTTTTTTAACTACATATTTACTTGAAAAAGCCAAACACGGTCCACGTTAAAAGAACCAAACAATATTAAAGGCACTTTGTTTTCTCTGGTTTTTAACAACTCATGTGAAAATATGCAGTGAAAAAAGGAGTTCTTTTTTTTTCCTACTACAAAAAAGTGTTTTTAAAAAAGGACAAATATAAACTTTAAAAAAACCAAATTTTTTTAATTAATATCCATGTCAAAGAAAACAAGAGAAATTCAATTAATAAAATACAAAAA
The DNA here is from genome assembly GCF_000375325.1 of Capsella rubella. Taxonomy (NCBI): domain Eukaryota; kingdom Viridiplantae; phylum Streptophyta; class Magnoliopsida; order Brassicales; family Brassicaceae; genus Capsella; species Capsella rubella. The sequence goes on along the minus strand of NW_006238918.1, from coordinate 13,538,960 downwards.
AAAAAACAAAAAAAAAGTGAAATATAAAAAGGAGATTTGTTTTTTTGACGTAACGTCCTATGTTGTCGTCTCTGTCTCTCTGCCACGTCAGAAAACCTGCAGTAGAAAAAGACTCGAGACTGCTAAAAATTAAAAAACTTCACCGCAACGGTCTAATTTTGTTTTACTTCACTTTGTTATAAAATGACCAAAATACCCTTATGTACAAGAATTTTAATTACAGCAATTAAACCACCCTTGATTACAAGATATTAAATTCCTAATGGTCAAAGATAAGACCAAAACCGTCTTTCACGTTATTAAATTTATTTTCCTAACTTTTACATAAAAATACTAATAACTTTTATTTTTTCCTTCCTAATGACAAAAAAAATACAAAAATGTGTAAAAACGCCGCAACCGCCGTTTCAAGATCCTATAAAAGACTCTGTTCTCTTCAGAGTCTCTCTCTTTTATATTTTCACTTCCATGTGCTCTGCTCTGTTCTCTGCTCTCTGCCTTCTTCTTCTTCATCTTTTTTGTCACTCTCACTCACTCTCTCACAACATTAACTTTTTCTTTTCTCTGCATAAAATTTTTTCCCAGGAATATTTCTTTTAAAAAATCCATTCATTCCTAAACAAGATAAAAGCATCTCTCTCTTTTTTTCCCCTTTCCTTTGCTTAACTCACCAAACTCTGATTCCTTAAGCATATATCAAAGCTCTCTTCTTTTTTTCTTTCAACTTTCCCGGGAAAATCTTCTCTCTTGTTTAAAAAAGCATCAATCTTTTTTTGTTTCTCTTTTACTTTTCCTAACTTTTTGTTTATATATATAAACAAAACACACGAACGAAGAAAGAAAGAAACACATAAGTTAATATTACAACAGAGAGAGTTTTGAAAATGGAGACAGAGAAGAAAGTTTCATTACAGAGACAGAGAGAGCAAAGAATCAAGAACATAGTCACAACACAACCAAGAATCTTACGAATCTCTATGACTGATCCTTACGCTACAGATTCATCAAGCGACGAAGAACAAGGTTTTGAAGCGATATCTAGAAAACGACGCCGTGTCAAGAGGTACGTGAACGAAGTGGTTCTTGAATCGGTGTGTGATGATAAAGATGACAAGGCGATGAAGATGACGAAGAAGAGGAGAAGGCAGAGTGTTGCTACTCCTCCGGTGGTTGTTACATCGGCGACGTCGAGGAAGTTTCGTGGTGTGAGACAAAGACCGTGGGGGAAATGGGCGGCGGAGATTAGAGATCCGACAAGACGTGTTCGTGTTTGGTTAGGTACTTATGACACGGCGGAGGAAGCCGCCGTTGTTTATGATAACGCCGCTATTCAGCTACGTGGTCCTAACGCGCTTCTCAACTTCCCTCCTCCTCCTCCTCCTCCGGTTGAAGAAGAAGCTGAAGAAACGTCAGATTTTATCAGTAGCGGCGGCGGAGGATGTCTTGCTTCTCCGGTTTCAGTTTTACAGTCTCCGTTCTCCGGCGAGTCTACGGCGGTTAAGGAGGAGTTTGAGTTTCCCGGTGTATCGGCAATGGTTGAAGTGAAGGAAGAGCCTTTGAGTACTGTTTCGGGTACGTATACGGATTTTTCGGAGTCTTTGTTCTCAGTCGACGAGTTTTTTGGTTTTCCGACGTCGATGACTGATTGTTTCGGCGGAGATTTGTTCGGAGAGGATCTTTTCACGGATATGAGTTTCGGATCCGGGTTTGGGTTTGGGTCTGGGTCTGGATTCTCTAGCTGGCACGTGGAGGACCATTTTCAAGATCTTGGGGATTTATTCGGGTCGGATCCTCTCTTAGCTGTTTAAAACTAAAAGGCGACGTTAAAAGAAGAAAAAAAACACCGGTCGTTATTCAACGGCGTTAGGTGAAGTTTTGTTACCGGCGGAGATATTAAAATTATCGGCGATTTTTTAAATAATTATTATGAATAATTTGTTATATATAATTATATATTCAAAATTTTAACTTAATTAATGGTGAATTTTGGTGTGCACTAATAAACGTCTGTTAGTTAACGCACGCACGCTTGAGTTATTATTATTTTTTTTTTGTCTCTGAGCAAATCTCACGCTTTTACTTTTCTTCTTTTGGTCTTTTTTTGATGAATCACGTGTTGTCTCACGTGACGAGGAATCAATGAAAAGCTTCGGTTAATTTTTTTGTTACTTATATTAACGTTAAATTATATTATGATTATACAATGTGTTGTTAATATGGCAAATAGAAAATTCATAATATTGTTCTACATTTGGGGATATAGAATTACACGTGAGGAAGAATCGAATCTTTGGGCAAGTGTCTATATAAAAGAAAGAAGTGAATTTGATTCATACCATGTGTTCTTGAACTTTTTTACGAAAGTCTTATACTATATACTAAGTTCTACATGTGTGGGAAAAAAACCTTCTAAAAATAAAATAACACTACACTTGCTTCTTCTTTAGCTCTACGTCGCTTTTGATTTGTTTCCGTTTTAGTCTATATACATGTGAAAATGTCGTATAGAGTTTAAGAGTAACTTTTTTTTTTGCATTGACAGCTTTTGATTTTATCATAAAGAATTGAAAAGTAAAATTTATGAATAGAATAACTATAACTTTAAAAACCAATTAGGCCTGCGGTTTATTGTAATCGATTAGAAATCACTTTTCTTGGTTTTTAATTAAAAATCGGTTCATTTCGACAAGATTTTGAAACATATTTGGTTTACGGTTTGGTTATAAAAAATAAATAAGAAATTCAAATTTGTTATTTATTCGAGTAATTTTGGTAAATTTCTTTGAAACCAAAAATTTTGAAAAATCGTAAAAAACCGATTTGTTTTGGTATCAGTTAGTCGAACTCGTAGAGCTATGCATAACTAATGCACAAGTCAATAGAGTCGAGTGAAATGATATAAACAAAGTAGGCCAAATCAAGATCGAAGCGTTCAAGTCCGTGGACCTATTTTGACCACCGCAATAGTCTGATTTATTACTAATGATAAGGTATAGAACTAGAAATATCAAATATTCATAAATGTTTGAAATGGTAAACAAGAGATGTATACTGTGAAATGTGATGACTAGGATAATAAAGGTCTCATGAAATGTTGCAGTTCTTAATAAATAAACTCCTAGATAGATAGAAGAATCTTATATATATCATCCTATCACACTTACAAATTTATTGAACGTTTTCACTCTTCACGTACACTTCTCGTGTCATTCCCATGCACTTCAATAGTTTTCTTTGTCTCCATTTATATTTGAACTTTTTGGTATGAATGTTAAGTCCTTGTCTTTAAATTTTAACCTTACATAGTTTTGGGGTTTTAGTAACCTTGCAACATTAATCACACTATTGTATGTTTTCCTAAAAGCCGCAACCAAAAAATCTCATCGTATCATTGTGATATATGCATTTAGATATTGGATAAGTTATTGGGATTTCGATCATTGTCAGTGTTAATTTCAAAAAAGGGAAAATATTTGAAGTTGAGTGTCTCTTTCAAGTGTGATTTTGAGAGCTGCGAAACCCACACAAAATGGTAAGGTCCATAAGAAAGCACGACATTCGTTTTTATGGGATTGTGTTGCCATGTTGGTGGTAGTGATGTGGACTAGCTAGGACCGTTTAGTCTAGGTTTATAGTTGAGAAAATACCAAATATAAAAGTTTAGTCTAGTTTTTGGTATGTGTTGACTTCTTATTATCTCCATGTTATGTAAAAAAAGGTAAAACGATGTTACAACCATATTTCGATCCTTAGGCTGTCCTAAATCATTATGCATGGCCTTACAAGAAACATATGTCACACACCACATGATCTATATATGTATTTAATCTCTTTAATATGTTTATATATACTAGATATAAGTTTTGTGGAAGATCTAAATAGGGGTGTATATATATCATCTTTAGGTTAAAATGACATTTAATATTGCTAATCACTATATGTTTGCTGCTATACTGACTGATCTTTAATTTTAGAGAAATTTTAAACAAACATGCATACACAATTTTTAAGATTTTGTAAAGTGTGTAAAGTGTAAAGAACAGTCAGCTTCTTATCGACTCCGTGACTCAATAAATTTGGTGCCACCAACCATCACTCGATTTGCCTGATGATTTGACCTCTTGTAAAAAAAGTGATCAAAGAAAAAGATAGCCGCAAATAAGAAATTGGAAACTAGCAAGTAAGATGTAGTAGCTCACTTCTTTAATTTCTTAAGATGATCCTTCAATAACACATTCTCTCATATTAACACTATGAGTCTCTATGACATTTTAACTTTGGTTGGATTGGATTGTCTGGCTTTAAAAAGGTTAAAGACCACGTACATGGTTAATGAATGTTATTAGCTTAGCCTAAAATTGCAAGTGTTATTAGTTTACTATAGTCTTAAAGGCTCATGTCAATAAATCATGGTAATGTATCAAATTGCATCTCTCATTTGGGCAACTTCACATTCGAAATAACAAAATGACACATAATATAATTAGTAGTCATTAGTCTTTTGAGTGACGCATGTACAAGCGATGTTATGCTGCTGGTCTCAATTGCCTTTATCTAGCAATTATTATACTACTACACCAACGAGTGATAGATAGGGTTGGGGTGAATCACATGGATACAAGTCCACTTGTTTGCTCTTCAACGCTCTGTCTCTGTGCATTTTCAGCCTTAATCTTCAGCAAAATGTCACCGACGATCCACGGGAAACTCAAGAAGTTCAACTTCTCATCGACCTGGCTCGGGTTGTATGTTACGTAGTACCAAGCCGAAGCTAGCTTCTTCTTCTGTTGTTCCTCATTGCAGCTTTTACTGAACCATTCCATGGCTTCTTTCTGCAGTTCCTTCACAGACAACGTGATTCTATCCTTCATATCACCATATCTCCGGTTATCTCTCGCCAGATACATCTCCTTGGTTTTCAAAATGCCTGTGAGGATCTCTTCTTCGTTAACAGCTCCGTAATATGTCATCAACGAGGTTAGTTTCTCGGCATACATGTCTCTGTGGATTTTAGCTGTCTCTATAAAGCTCTCAAAGCCAGCTTCTTCAAGTGTCGAATCATAAGCCGTCGTGTCCTCGGTCTCAGCTTCTGGCTTTTTCTGTGCTAACGAGCTTTTCACAGCACGGTATAGTTTCCCGAACACAGACTCAGAGATGTATGTTGGTTTCTCGAAACGTTCCAGGAAATCAGGGAACTCTCTCGGCTTTAAGGCATAAGGCATTTCAGCTGGAGCTCCAGTTTTCGCAAAATCAACAGCCCTAGAGTGAAGATTCGCCAACTCTAGACACTTCTGGCTCCGGGCTTTTTCTGGGTCACGGTCTGCATGAATCAAATGTGCAGTTGAGATCATCCCAAGCGTGTCGCTTATCATATAATCCACAAAAAATTTGTGGATTTCCTACAAAGCAGAGTGAATAGAACGAGATCAGCTAATTGTTCCAAAGATTAGGAATTTAGGAAACATCATCATAGTCTTTTCAAGAAACTAACCTCTAAGGTGACATCATGATCCATTATACGAGGTCTGCTTGCGGCGTAGTCCATCGGAGGGTCCATTTGGCTTGGTATAAGCTTCTCATCCCAACTGACAAAAAACTGGTCTCCGTCGAGATCTCCACCAGAACATTCATTTGGATGTGGCCTGTAGAGTCCACAAAAACCAAGGAGAAATATATTATCAACTAAGCTGAGACTAAGAACCAAAAGCATATGTTTTCTGGTTTGGTGCATAGCTTTAAAGGATTTTAATCATACCTTTCTCCCTTCTGAGGAAAGATGATGCAGTCGAGAAATCCCTTTTCTTCGAAATTGACCTCATATATAGCGTCAAGTACTCTGATATCTCCCGGGTGAAGACATGGGTTTTTCGTCACAACCACTTTCCCAATCACCACAGATGTTTCCTCATCAATCTTCTTGAAGTAGCTCTGTTCACGAGATTTCAGTTCAGCTTTAGTCAGGGTTACCCGAACATACACTTGGCCATACTCCAGAATACCCATTTCATCCATGCAACCGATCAAGATCCGCCCTTTTGGTACAAGTATCCTACACCTACTCTTTAGTTCAGAAAGTTGGCTCTCATGGTGTACACGAAGCATCATTGAGAGGTATGGTTCTGAACTCGGTGCATATCCATGTAGCAGCATGTCAACTAGCAGATTCTTGGAATTTTCTCCACTCAATTTCTGCAGCACATTAAGAGCTGCATTGCGGTCTTCAAGCATATTCCCCAGCATAGATAAATGCATCGCTTGCATCGCCTCAAACACTGCATCTTCTATTCCAAGAGTCGACAAAAGGCAAATGATCTCCCGGTTTAAGAAGCAAGGCATCGACTCTGTCCACCTGGTTACATTAAGCATTCTGTTGTTCGAATCAAACTTTAGCATACTATCACGCAGAGACATCTTTCTGAAGGAACTGCGGTCTACGGCGATCACACCTTTGTACCCACCGTATCGAATTTGAAATGCAGAAGGGACATAATCCAGTCCACACTTTTGAGCAACTTGCTTAGCAAATGCCAATGAAATTTTCCCGATGCCATCTGAGAAGCAGTAGTCAGCACCATCAGTAGTCACTTCAATGTCAGGAATCTGCTCCACATCTTGTGCACGGACATTAAGTGTCTGCCGCGAAGCACTGAACAACTGACCCATCCTAGCAGCACATTTGGAAATGCTTCGGATTTTACGGAAACAACCCATCCATTCTCTTATATCTTCTGCTTTAACTTTCTTGTTAGACGCAAACATCCAGACTGAATTTCCTCGCAGTTGGCTGGCTGAAAAAGCCAAGAACTCAAACCTCTTAGGCCCAACAGTGATCCCTTCTCCAAGAATCGACAACACCCTGTTATAAATGTTGGTCCTAAAGGGCTTCACAAAATAGCCATCCTTGGAGTTCACAGAAAGAGCATTTGCTGAAAGCTTGCTCCAATCCTCTTCCACAAAAGTAATTCTCATGAAATCCGTGACATGCTCTGCAAAGTTCTTCACAACATAATTAGCTTTCTCAAGCTCTGGACCCAACAGATAAATCTTTGAGGGTGTAACGTAGGCTCTCTGACAACTCATGATGTTCTGCTCGGTCAATCTTTTATGGGCTGATGCAGGAGAATGCTTCATCTTCTTAATCGGGGATTGCATCTGACTCTTGACAAAGGAGACAGGATCATAACATATAGAGCATTGCTGATGAAGTTTCTTGAGGATCACCAATGCGGTGTCCAAGCTCAAACCACGAAACATATTGATCAGTTCCTTATTTGACGCAGCAAAAAGACTGATTTTCTGCGCGTGAACCAGCGAATTGAGTTGGAAAAGGATCTCATATGGGAACTCTAACCCCAGACTGCCAGCATTCAAGAGGGGTACAATTTGACAAGCAGAGGCAAACGCATTCCCATCCACAATGGTTAGACTCAAAGTGTCTTTTCTGTAGTAAGGGAAGCACGAGAAAATGTCTAACATCTCTGAGCCATTGTCGACCTCCAAACAAAAGCAAGTTGATATACCGATTGACTTTGAACCAGAGAAATCAGTCGTGCGAATCCACATGAAATCAAAATCCTCCTTGCAGAAACAATACCGATTAGGTTTAAACTTTGTTGCTATGTGTGGTCCTGTTACTCTTTTAAATACCTTCGGTCCATATTTCAGCTGGAAACAAGACAACAGGTAAACAAAACAAATCAGAAGAGACCATAAAGCTGTCAAAGAAAGATTCAAAGAACCAATCATACATCTATGAGTGAAATTTAAGCTAAAACTTCAAACAACAACCTCCATAACACATATGAGTAACCAAATTTTCTAAAAATGTCACCAAAAATTCAATCTTCAATCATCATCACAGATCCTGAACTCCTAAATAAACTCAACACAGACTCACATAGTTACAAAAACACATTACAAAAAAAGGTATTTTTACCTTGAGAAGAAATGCATTAATCTCAAAAGCATCACCATTAACACAACAGCCAAGAGTTTCAACAATATCCTCAAACCTAACTTCAATCCTATAACAATCACCACTTTCCCAAACCCAAAACTCAACTCTCCTCTTCTCTTCCAAAATCCAACACCTCACACCTTCCCACTTTTCTAGGGCACAAAACCTCTCTTCACTTGACTCAGGAAACCCAACAGTCAAAACGACGTCGTCTAGCCTTTTCCTTGGATCTACAGGGCGAGGGATGATATCGTCGTAAGCTTCAGAGAGTCTTAGGTTATGGGTTTTGAAAAGGAGCTTGCTTTGTGAAGAGAGAAGCTGGGCTCGAGATTTTACTTCGAGGGTAGTGAATTGTACTCGAGCGAAGTCTCGTGGTTTCCAATTTTCGCGAGTTGTTGGGATTTCGATAGCGAATACTGTGTCTTCGCCGAGGTGGAGCTCAAGGAAGCGGAGGAGTTCGTCGGCGACTATGGTTTGAGGAAGATTAGAGACTTTAACCGTTGGTCGGGTCGTCGTCGTCTCTGTCACCATGACTGAACCCAAGAGAACGAGTGCAGAGCGAGAGAGAGTGAAGAGTGATGATGATCTCGAGAGAATCAGAAAGTTTTGCTTTTTCGAAAGTTTTGCTTTTTTCGAAAATCAAAAGGTTGAAGAAGAGAATTGGGTTTCTATGAAGTGATTTTTGGTGTACTGTAACTAAGTACATACTTATGATATGAACCATACGATTATCTCTCGTTGATCATGATCGTTGATTATGGATAGTCGGTAAAGCTAACCGGTTTTGTCTTAAATTTAGTAAACCGTTAATTTCGACCGTTGGTAACCGGAGAAATCTCTCTCTTTGGGGATTTATCGAAGAAGCATCTTTTTTTTGTGAAACGATTGAAGAGCCATCTAATAAGACTACAAATACTTGCATGATTGATATGTATGGTAAGCTATAAACTTGTTTATACAGTTGAAGACTTAAGCAACAAGAATGGTTCAAGACCGAACTAGATTCACTACTTTTAATCTTTATCCTTCGAAACAGATACAATCCACAAGGTGTAATGATCTTAGTAGGAGAACACAAAACAAGATTACTGTCATAGTTTCCTAAGGTACAATCACAAGATTGATCTTATTGCCATATTGTGTGGCAAAACAGTTATAACAACAAAATTATGGGAGAGATTTTTGTAATCTCAAGATGGAATTGAAGCAATAAATTCTAAAGGACCCAAGGAGAAAGAGTGGTCTGTAAATCTAACACCATGTCTTTGATCTATATCATCTTCAAGCAGTTTGAGCAACAGGTTCATCAGATGCTTCAAGCCTTCAAAAACACAACATAAATATACACGTTCATAAGCTACTTATCTTACAACAACGATTAATCGTACTGGACATATATGGGTCACTGTTATATTTACCTTTCGATTCCTTCCCCAACCTCGACTCTCAGAAAATTGGAAACCTTAACAGGTGAACCCACCTCCTTGGACAAATTATCCACCAGTGTCTGTTGAATAGGAATCTCAAGAGTTACATTAAACAAGCGAGGACAAGCAATGCAGAGAAAATCATATGCCAAACTCGGCGTTATAGCTTAAATCCACATACCTTAACGTTTATAGCATCGTTCACAATAAACTTTTGCTCCATTAGAGCAACTTCTTCAAAATATTTACGGAGACGTCCTTCCACAATCTTCTCTATAGCCATCTGAGACTTGCCTGTACTTTCTGCCTGTCATATACAACATTTGATAAGCAAAATTTTCCAAATTAAGCTATGTCTGTTTACAAATTACAGCTCAGTTTCATAACAATGAGGTGTGACATTGACCTGAGACTTCAGAATCTCGCGTTCATTTGCTATTGCTTCTGAAGAAACTAGGTCTTTGCTTAAAAATAAAGGCTTTGCTGCTACAACATGCATAGCCAGTTCTGAGCCTACACGCTGAATAGCCTCTAGTTGAGTATTTTCACCTTCTACTTCGAGAGATACAATCCCAGCTATACGACCCAACCCTATTCGCATAATACAAGAAAAGTTAAAAATGCATGAAAATTTATCACAAAAACGAGATCAGAGACAAGGGAGCTATATTGAACAATTTGTACCTGGTTGAGGACTAGTGTGAAGATATGCAGAAAGGACGCCTGCTGAAGATTTAGACAGCAAGAAACCTCTCCTAAATCTCACGTTCTCTCCCATTATCGCAGCTACTTCAGTAACAGCGTTTGAAACAGTTGTTTCACCATTCACTTTTGGATGATCGAGATTGAGCTTAAACTCCTGAACAGCATCAATTAGAGTAAATGAAAACTAGATATTGATGGTACAAACGAAAAACAACATAGATCCACAATGTTTAAGGACACAAAAGGAAACCAGTTAGTACATGATATAACTCACCTCGAAAAGCTCAGGCCCGAAGGGGAAGACACCGGAACCTTGCTGTGAACCGCTCTCAACCAGCAAAGCATGTTTTGCCATAGCTAAAGCCTACAAGACACCAGAACCTTGCTGTGAAACACTCATTATTCAGCAACATTAAAGCAACCCGTTTTAAAAACACTTGTAGCACTAACCAAGTACTGAAAAATCTCATTCCTAGCAACAAAGTCTGTCTCACAGTTAAGCTCAATAACAGCAACTTTCCCCTCATTTTGGGCAACCGCAAGCATTCCTTCAGCAGCTGTCCGTGACGATTTCTTCGAAGCCAATACTTTCCCTCTCTTTCTCAAATCCTTCTGAGCAGCCTCTGTATCAAATCCAATAACTCCCACTTTAAACACACAAAATAAAAAGAACCTGCAGCAAAAATATAAAAAAGATCTCAACTCAATTCTTACCAAGGTCCCAATTACATTCAACTAAAGAAGCCTTGACATCTTTAATAGGAGCACTAGTTCTTTGCCTCAGTTGCTTAATAAGACTCATCTGGTCAGATACAGCAGGTGTCGAACTAAAACTCCTTAAGAAGTTCCCAAAACCACGAACAGGGTTTGTGTATCCAGACAACACAGAGCTCTTGCACTGAGACAAATTTTCCAATTTGCTTGCCACAGTAGAATACTCATTTCCAGAACTAAACCTACCACTAGCACTATAATAAAATACTCCAATTGGTCTTCTCACTGCCCTAGCAAACGCCATTTCTGAATATGTCAATCACTTGTCTGCATCAAAAAAACAAAAACCCTCAATTTGATTAGTATAAAAATCCTTCCTTTAGAGATTATCATTAAGAAAAAAGTGAACTTTAGAGAATCAAACGCAAGTCTTAACTGATTCTTCTCGACCCACAAAACCTTAAAAGAAGAGAGTAACTTGACTAGAAATAGAATATAGATCGACGTGAAGCGAGATCGAAATAGCTTAGAAATGGAAGTTCGCTTACCCGGCGATGAAGAGTTGTTTGGTGAGTGGGATTACGACGGCAATGGTTTTGTGAAAGGGGTTTAAGTTAACGAGTATCGGCCCATTAGTAGCTCATTGTCGACCTATTAATGGCCCATTTTCGGCCTATTAATGGCCCAATAATGGATTTAAAGAGTTCACAAAATTGAGTTTTTTTTTCTTTTTTTCTTTTTTTGGTCACAAAATTGAGTTAATTCGCTCGTAAACGAGAAACTTGTTGAACTGAACTCATGTGTAAAAGTTTGCGGAACCAAAAAAATGTTAAACAATTACAAAATCCAAAAAATATATATCTGAGAAAAAGAAAAACCTTTTTCTTGGAGGAGATTCATCTGTAGGAGTAGGACTAAAGCTCATATCACTATATATATACATCAGGATATGGTCTTTTACCTTTAGAAACTATAGGAGCAGCAAATTTACATCACAAAGTGAAATCTTATTTTAGGAGCCAACAAAAAAAACCTTAGAACAACACCAAAAGAAAGGTCTTTTAACCTTACTACGTATACCCATTACCCAATCAGCGGTATCAACCCTAACCACTGATCAAAAGACCAACCATCGCAAGTATAGCTCCTCTCTCTCATTCACATTACCTCTTTTGAGGTCAAACTCCAGCAGAAACATAGATAACTATCTTATAATAATCCCAACACTGTACGTTAGATTGAAGACTTGATCATATCTCTTGGGTACTCAACATCGTACTAGGGACTTGGGTTGATATACTGAAGCTTCTTCTGTATGTATATATGATTCAGACTAACTGTAGAACTTTGATAGATCCATTTGAGCTAGCTGAAACAACCATGTTCGATCGTTTTCTCCAGCAAACACTTGAAACGAATAGGTTGTTGTCCTCTTCAATCTCCTTACCTGATATAGGATCAATAGAACCAAATTTGTACGAGGTAATGGGCATTGGAAGAGACCGATGGTAGGCATAAACCTGAGCAAAGGAAAAAAAGGAACACCATTTATCACAATCAGAGAGATGATCACAGAACAAAATACGAAATTATTTTTTCACCAAGGTTTTTCTATCATCGGCCCTTATGACTTGCTAATTATATGGTAATTTTTTTGGTAGCAAAGGATTAGTTCCTCCTTTGCGTAGAAATAGTCATAATTACGGAACTGTTAATTTGTGCATCAAGAAGAAGCAACTTTGGAGCTGCTATACAAGTTAGGGATCAAACTTTCAATCAGTGGCAATGCTTGTTAAGGGGAATTGAGCGCACAAAGTACTAAACGAATATCAATATGTTCCCAAGTGTGTAGGAGCATACCTCGTTTGTCTCAGAGCCGCAAGCTATATATCCATCCGAAGTAGACAAGCCAACAAAGTTCTGGAAAAGGTAAGAAAAGACAAATCAACCACGACGAAAAAGAGAAACATTACCAGGTATAAAGTATACTTGAGTTTCAGCATTAGCTACCTTCTCATTTGTATGGCCACCAAAAGTTAAGCTGCAAGCATTTGTTGAGAGGCCACCGTGAGTGGTTTTCTTAAGATCCCAAAGCTTTAGCGTGTTATCAGTCGATGCAGTGACAAGGGTTTCATTATCCAAAAATTTTGCGTAGCTAACTGCTTTGTTGTGTCCTGACAGTATACACCAAGGAGTTCTTAAATTTCGTAGATCATAGCAGTACGTTCTGAAATCTGATGATCCAAAGGCTAGCAAATGAGATGACTGTGGAGAAAATTGCACACAACACACGTTTGCAATGTTCCTAATTGTTCCTAAGCAGTTCCTCTGCACAGTCATGCAAGAAGAGTGTATATTAGCAACAGGGCTGAAATACAAGCATAACAACATAACAATATAATCCAAACTGCTATGAATTCATGTGTATATATCTCAGTCAGATTAGTTATTAGACAACAGAATCCAGTTCTTAAGCATGTAAAGATATAGAAAAGCATGCCTCATTGATGTTCCATAGCTTCACAGAACAATCATCGCTACCACTGGCTAATTTTGTCGGACAAGCTTCAGAGAAGTCAACAGACCAAGCCCTCTTCTCGTGCTCTATGAAATGTGAAATGGCCTGTCCTGTTGTCACATCCCATAACTGGATCCATCATAATACATTTGTATACATTAGAAGCAAGGAAATAAAGGGGGCCATCAAGTGATAATCAATTCATATATATCTTCAAAGGTTCATATACCTTGACAATACCATCATAATCAGAGGAAGCTAGGTAGTTCCTGATGTAGTTGTTCCAGCAAACGCCGCTAAGCTTTGATCTATTTGGCATTTCTACAGCTGGATAATGAATGTCGACAGATTCGTTGAATAGGGAATTGAACTCAAATATCTTAATTTTCTTAGACACACCAGCCGTAGCAAAATAATCCTCGTCCCGATCAAATCCCAGAGAACAAATCACATTTGAAGTGTTGTTCAACTCGCTGGTCCTCAGCACAGCGCGAGTTTCAAACTTACTATATCGAGCATATTTGCATAATCCATCAAAGAACGCTCCTACACGATCATCTGAGCTCCAAGTCTCGCTGTTTTCTACTTCTGCTACAGTATTATCGCAATTTCTTAGCAGTTCTCTATCCGGGCGTAACCTGTAGCGTGCTTCAGGGAGATGGGCATCTATCCTTGATGCGAAATAAGCGCTTTCAAGCTGATTAATGTTCCTGATCAGTCTCATTTCAGGTACACTAGAAGCAGGAGATAAGCTAGAAGCTTCTTGCAGAGACAGAGGCCGTAGGGCACAGCGTCTCTTGACAATTTCTTCAATATCTGCTTCTAAGGACCCAATTTCTTCCATTAACTTCCCAGCATGCTTCTGCCTCTTATCTTGGGATATAAAAAGGAAATGCTGCAGCAGTTCAGACTCTGTGTCCTCTTGTTCAATGGATAACGATAAGCCTTCAGCATATAAATCCGGGATTCCATTGACCACTTCAGATTGTAAGATGTCCCTGATAAAGAACAACATCAAATTTATTTAGAAATAAAGCCAACTCACAATCTCGACAAATAAATCATGACAGGAAGGAGACTATCAATACATAAGGGGCGCTCAGTTACTACAAAGACTATATTTTACAGAATAGAACCAAATTATCCTATCAAAAACTGTTTGCGAGACAATATTTCCTAGTTTACATCTAGGAGAACAACCTCACATTAGGTGCAAATGTACATTTCATGTGTGATATACAACAAAATTCTCTTCCAATATCCTCATTAGAGATTTATAGCCTAAACCGGCAACATAAATAAGTGTATAAAAGTTTGATAACGTGCTTTCTGTCATTTGAAGATCATTGTAGCTAAAGAGTTTGCATTGCCTGGTTGATGGTCGGGATGAAGATTCTGGATGAAGTAACCAAAGACAAAACCCAGCTTCCTTTGGATTCTCTGAGAGAAATTTGGGAGGAAGAATTCGCTGTCGGATGTCAGACATTGCAGCCTCGCGAGCTCTTTCACATTGAAATTGACTAAGCAACTGAAGTAGAAACCCAAAATTAGAATATCAATGAGAATAGTATGTTTTAAGCAAGGAACAGCCGAATCACAAATTACATTAACGTAAGAGCTATGCAGCCAACTGTACTGTCAATACGAAAATTTACTGTTAGCATAACATTAACGAACATGCCACAATATCTAAATCTATACGATGATGCCTGTTTATGCAATTGCTATTCAGACCACATTGCCTATCAACATACGTCAAATGCAAGAGCGATGAATCGTATACTAAAATTTTATGATTGATATGTTAGTGTAAGACCAGAGAAGCCAAACATGACCCACCCATGCTATGACCCAGTTTACAAAGCTACATTGTTTAGATACATTATCCCATGGGAAAACATCTAGTTGTATGTCTGCGGTAAAGGCTATGCGGTTTCATATCTCAACTCATGGATATACATATCTACAAATGCAGGCAAAAAGCTACAACAAAGATGTCATACAAACAAGTGCAAGTAATAAAAGTTACTCCATACCTCATAAAGAAGAATACCCAAACTATAGATGTTTGAAGAGGCTGAGCGAGTTTCACCCCTGAGCTCCTCGGGACTCGCATACCATTTCTCTTCCAACTGATCACTCATAGAAGTAGAAGGACGGGTAGCTGTACTACAATGAGGTTGGCTAGATTTGGAATGAAACTCATGTATTGTACCGTCACCATTTTCAGTTTGGATATTTACGCCACCAGCTCGTTGAAACATAGGCCACTTTCTCGAGCTTGGTCCACCTGATTTCTGCTTCTTTGCAGGGATACAGGGAATAGTACAATCTCCTGACCGCCTTCTAACCAGAGGGTTTTCGAGTTGACTTACAGTCTCTTTGTTCATGTTTCTGTCAAAAGACTCTTGTTGAGAACCTGAACCGACATACTTGACTGCATTTTCTTTGAAAATTTTGAATAAAGATGGGCGTAGGTCACATAAAACAACTCCTTGAGAATGAAAGCAATCCACAAGATCCACAATCTGCCTAAAGATATACATACATTCTGCTTTATTAACTTCCTGCCGCTCCAACCTCAACCATTCTCTCAGACTTAAACCTTCACCTCCACAACCGTTATGTATATCTGAAGGGTTAGCACAAGAAGATGGTTTACTAGAATTGGAAGGCAAGCGCGGCAAACTATCATAAGCCGCCAAAGGGATGCTGCTAGAAACATTTGCTGAAGTATTTGATATTACTGAAGGGCCAGAACTAGCTAGAGTTTGCGGATCCACATTGGTAGCTTTTGATTTATTGTGTGGCGGGCCTCTGACTGTGATTCCCTTGCCTTTCAATGTTTTCCTAACAAAAAACTGAGAAAACCCTGACTGCGATATACTCTTTGTCTTGATGCCTTCGTGGAACAATGCCTCTACTGGTACAGGATTTCGTTCAACATTTGTCAAATGTTCATTAGCTTCACCATTAACAGCAATGGCCAGTTGACCAGTCGAATTCTCTGGCAAAGTCATTTTGCCTGCAACTCTCCAGATGCTTGGTGTTCCCCTGTCAATTTCCTTCTTACTCATAGAACTGCTACCAGGGAAACCACCATCTAGAGGAAAGCGTTGCATAAACTGACTGCGATTCATCTCTAATCTAGCCCTACTACTTGGTATACCAACTATGTCCATGCTCAATCCTTCACAAGTTTTAACAGTCAACTCCTCAACAACGTCGCCCGCATCATTTGTATTCAGCCGGCTAGAAGAACATGGTGTATTTTCTATTCGGTCCAAAGGATCACCATTCTTACCATTCAAAAAATCTGCTATTACACCATACGAACAATCAGGAGATCCCGCATCTCTCTCAACCTGCACTTCTTTGATTTCCCTGATTTCACAGTTTTCCGGTTTAAACGATTGGTCAACATTCTTAAATTGGAGGTGAGCAACATCATCTTCATCAATCCTACTCACATCCCCTACTGATCCTTCCTCCATCATTCCCTGTATCATCAAATATTACACCAAGTTACATTAAAACAAAAATAAATTCATAGCATCAAACAAGCAACAGCTAAAACTCATCCAAGATGTTACACACCACACTAATAGAAACATTGATTTAACAAAGAACATAACACTAAACCCCTTCAACAAAGCAAATCAACAGAAACAAAATTAGATCCCCAGCTATATAATTCAAGAATCGTCTAGGTCTTAATTCCGGAAACAAAAACAACACTAATAACATTCAAACACAGACACACAATCCAATTTCGAAATTCGTAAAGACCTCCCAGAAATTGAAATTTATATCCAAAATCCCAGAATCATAAGGGACTATTCATCAACCCAAATTAGGCAAACAAAAACCTTCTAAAACAGTGTCTCCTCTACCTCAAAAGAGATGATTAAGAACACCAGCCGCGAAAAACGAATCGCGAGAAGCCAATCATTGACGAAATCTACCAAATGAAAAACAACACAGAGAACAAAGATCCACCGACCGACTCGAAGGAGGAGGAAGAAGAAGATAAGTAAACAAGGCGGTGCGGTTGAAGAAGAGAGAAGAAGAAATCTTTAAGGCCAAAAAAGCAAAACGACGATAAATTGAGTTTAAAAAAAAAAAACGTCGCTTCGATAAAAAAAAAAAAAAAAAAATCTTTTCTAAGGCAGAAAATAAATTGACTGTTTTTAAGTAAGCGACAGAGCATTCGAACACGATAGACAGAGAATGATAAACTCTCTAGAGAATTAAATTAATTGTTTTTACAACTTAGTCCCTTTAGTTTATCAATGTTTACATATATGTACCAATACTTTTGAGATTACAAAATAAAAAACGTGGCATAAAGAAATAAAGAAATTTCACATGTGAGCATTTTTGTTTTAAAACGCTTAATTTTTGTATTTAAGATGTGTAATAACTTCATAATCAATTATATTCTAATTCGTATTTATTGCCACATTTATGTGAATTTTACAATCTACTTTATCCTTAGTAACCTACTCGCAAGGAACATATAAATGAGGAAATTTACTTACTGTTATGTTGAGTTTAATTAATTGACTCAGAAACTTAACTGAAATGGTGGCTATAGATGTTGTAGAGTCACATATGGATATATGATTATCCAAAAAATTTCAGGATTATCTTTCATTTTGGCATGCTCTAAAAGCTTCATGACAGATCTAGTTCTTGGTGTCCGAAGCTTCATGCTTGACGTGGAGAAATGAGCTGCAGAAGACTGGTTTTGGAAGCTGGTGTGCATAGAGGAGATCAAGCTGGTGCACGTATCCATGGCGTGCCGAATAAATCGAAGAAGAGACAGTATTGTATGATCTTGAGTTTACAATGGATTTTATGAATGATGTAGTAAAACTAAACTAGATACTCATACAATGCTAATGGTATATATCTTAAGGATTCATATGTCAATGCAATTTGAGGTATGGTTAAAACTATTGTAAGATAGAACAGAAGCTGTTATATATTATATAACTCATGAAAGATTAGTACTGATTTGGAAGGGATTTGACTGTAGTTTCGATATAAACTCATAGACGAAGAAAAAGCAATAAGATGTCTACATATGTAAGAAGATTGCCATAACTAGGTTAACTTAAAACTGCAGCTTCAGATTCATTTCTTCTGGCTCTTAGTTCTCTGCATCTGAAATGTTCTTCTAAGACTTGTTGGAACCGCTACTTGGACCTTTAGGGGTTGCCCACTCGGGCCAGTTATGCGGAAGCTTTACAATAACTTCATAGTCGTCGGAGGATGATGAAGAGGATAACGATGCTGATGATGAAGGAGTGATAGGTGGTGAATTACTAATAGGTCTGGGGATGACGGTTTCTCCCGAAGCTCGGTTCTCTTTGGGTGAGTTTTCTCTGTTCCTGCCTTGTTCCTCTTTGCTTGTATCAACAGGCTGAGGAGAGCTTATGTTACTCTTTCTTGGAGTTGGAGGCTTGTCATGTTCAGCATCACTGTCATCAGTTAGCATTATTGCATCTGCACACAAAGAGATTATAAACAAGATCTCGCATTAACATCAAGCTTTTGCAAAGCTTAAACCAAAAAAACACTTGGGCACAAGTATATATACATACCTTTTCCAGCATTGTTAGCATTATGATTCACCTCGTTCTCGCCTTGACCAACGAGATTATCAGTCTCAGTCTCTTCATTCCCTGACACTACAGCACTTTGATTAACGGAAGCTGCCACTTCAGCATCATAGAGCGAGTTCAAATATGCACATTCAGCTTCAACAACAACAAACTTCTCAGCTAAGTCCACATACTTGTTCTCAATTTTCACCAGCTCTTCTTCATCCTTCATCCTCGCCAACAAAAGCTCCTTCTTTTGCTTCACCAGTTTCTCAACGATAGCATCTTGGGCACTATCCCTTACCTTCCTAATCTCCTCAAACATCTTCTTAATCTCCTCCTTCTCACTTCTCTCTCTCGCACATTCCTCACGCAAGCGTCTGTTACTCTCCTCAAACTCCTTAGCTTGTTTCTGAAGATGCAACTTAATAGCCTCATAAGTCTGCTCAGTGTGCTTGAAACTTTCCTGAAGACACTCATAGTCTTTCATCAGAGCCTCGTGATTCTCCTTCAAGATCTCATGCTCCAGTGACATTGTTTTCTCTTGACCGAACATGTTTTCTTCTCTTTCTCAAAAACTGTCCAAAACCAAAACCCTGAAACAACATCAACAAAGCATAAACTCTAATCAAAAACTCTACAAACATAAAAAAAAAAAAAAAAACCTAAAACCCCCAAAGCTCTGGTTTTTTTCTTCCTTCGTGGCGAAAGGTTCGATTTTTATCGATCAACGAAAAGATTATGAAGACGAAGAGGTTTAAAAGACAATGCTTAAAGCTCAAACCAGCTCAGATTTTGGAAACCAAACCGAAATGGGTCTCCGGAAGATTCAGAGATGAACGAAGAGAGTGTGGTTAAAACTTAAAACCCAGATTCTTCTATCAAGCAAAAGGCAGATTCTTTCAACCATTACAAGAATGTATATACAGAATCAAACAGATAGAAAGAGAAAATACTTACGGAAACTTGAAGAACCTGAAGAGAGCAGGAAGAAGAAGAAGAAGAAGAAGAAGAGAAAGCCTCCACCTAATAACGTTAGTTGATTCCCCTGTAATTGGAGAGATTAGATAATGTTTTGTATTAAACTAATATTATTCAAATTAATTATTTTTTTGTTTTTTTTTAGGATTTGTTTCCATTTAATATTGCAAATTAAGAGGTATCATGTATGGTTTAGATTACACTGTTAGGGGATTAGATAATGTTTATATTTAACTAATATTGTTAAATTTAATTATTTTTTTTCATATTTTATTTAAATTACAAATTAAAATCTATGGTTAGATTACATACAACGGCGGAAACACTCAATATCTCTAGAATCTTAAAAACTCAAAAATGAGAAGTAAAAATTTAAATTATGACAATAAAAAATATTTGAAACCCTAAATTAAAGAAAAAAAATTAATATCGTGGAAATACAAACCACAAAAGACAAAAACAATATCAACGACTTAAATGAAAGTTCGAGATTAAAAAAAAACTTGTCAAACTTACTTCCATAACAGGATGAACAAAGCTAACCAAAAAAAACAATATACGTCCATCTTGCAGTTAACTACACCTCATATTGCAAAGTCTGAGTATCTCTCAAAGCGATTGAATTTAAACTTTTATTTCAACAAAAAAGACATGAGACACATAAACTTGTCAATCGTCACCACTGAGCTGTTGCAATCTAAAAACAGAACCTTCACAATATGGTTTAGCTCTAATGTGGAACCTGGTTCATCTCGGCTCGAGCAAAGACTAGTCGAGGAAAATACATTTGGATTCAAGATAACGATGTTGAATAGAGGGGATTTGGTTGTCAGATCTTTGACTAACACATGAAATGATAACTCTTCTTTGGCGCATTCCACTAGTTGATTGATAAACATACTTTCCAACGTGTATTTCCTGAAAACATCAGAGGATCCACCGGACGTCGATGATAAAGAAATATAACATTTGAAGAGTCTAACTCCACTGTCTATGGCTTTGTCGTTGCTCCCAACGCCAGACGGATAGGCTCCAAGAGGAGATGAACACTCAGGGCAAGCGAACTGAAAGTGTAAGAAGCTACTCCAACTGAAAATATTCATTAGAATCATGCGAGTAATGTACACAACACCTAGACATTGATGCATTACCTAAACAAGGCTGCTTCAAGTCATCGACTTTACCACATACACTCTCACCTCCATCCTCATGGCTCACATCAGAAATGTCTTCACTACTTCCAGAACCCGGTTCACCTCCACCAAGATAAAAACTCAGAGCTAAATTTGATCCAATTTGGTTTTCAATTCCATCAGACAAAGATACAACATTCTACAAGATCATCCTTGCTAAGCGAAAACATTAGTAGCACTAAGTAAACATAACCCACTAGAGCAAGTATACGAATTCGTGTACTTAATAACCATCTTCTCACTAATCCCACCAAACGAACAACAACAAGTACCAAACCAATGATCAGCAGATTCTCGCCAACTAATAGACGACAACCATTTCAGAGAAATCGAAAAGTTCCTTCTTTGTTAACCTAGCTGAGCAATTTCTAAAGTAAATATGAACTCCTCCCATTGAAGACAGAGTTCTGAGATCATAACCCATCCTCAAAGACGCCGCCTTTTCACTAGAATCAATCGCCAAATTGAAGTCTGAGACTAGAGGGAGTAAAAGAACAAGTCTAACCTCGATATGATCGTCTAAAGCTTTAAAATTTACAGTGGATTCACCATCGAGCAACAATCTCTTCTTTGCCTTAGACTTCTTCTTCGTTTTCGTCGTCATTGATCCATGTGACGAAAAGCTGAGATTTTTCGAGGATAATTGAAACATTGAGGCTTTTGCAGCGTGTTCTTAAGGTTGGTTGTGGAATCAAAAAGAAAGAGACGACGATTTTGGAGAATGAGATTGAGCTTCCCATGTGTATCGGTATCGCCGTGACCTCTAAGTTTTAGGGTTGTTGCTCCATTGGAAAAAATTTGCTATGTTTTGATTTTTTCGCTTACTAAATTTTATTGTATTACCGGTATTAAACCCGACCCAACCCGTAATTTTGTATATGTTTGTTTCTGTTCAAATCATTATCATACGTTACTCTTAAGTCTTAACGGTTGTGTATATATTGTCATGATACATATATGAATTGCATATTTTAGTATTGAAATTTGAAAATTTAAACACTACCTAGTAATAATATTTTGTTACCGTTAGGATGAAGAAAAAAAGGAAATATCAAAAACGAAATCTCTTAATTTCCTAAAAATAATCAAATCTGACCGTTATTAATATCAATTTCCTTTTTCTTTTGAACTTATTAATCCTTAATATGTTTATCCAAATACTCTCTCTAACAACTCAACGCTTCTTCTTCATCATTCATCCTTGAGAGACAATTCAAAACTCTCTCTTCTTCTTCGTCTTCTTCTTCTTGTTCTTCTTCTTCTTCCTCTTCTAAGCCCTAAAACGATAAAGATCCGTAAGGGTAAAGATTGGATAAGTATTTATATATCATCGTTTCGTTTCATTGATTGAATGATAGATCGATCGCTCTGTCTTCTTCTTAATTCTAAATCAGTATCGGTTTCACCAGAGACTACGACGGAATTAAAAAGTGAAGAGAGGAATCAAGCGAGGGGTATGCGTAATAGGTCTCTGTAAATTTTGCCGATGATGATCCATCCAAGTAGAACCCGATCGAGGCGATGATGATGATGATCCGTAAGGGTAAGATTGTAAAAATTACTTTTATATCATCGTTTCGTTTCGTTTCATTGATTGAATTTGAATGATAAGATCAGATCGATCTCCTCTGTTCTTCTTCTTCTTCTTCTTCTTCTTCTTCAGTCTATATTTCAGTATTGATTTTCACCGGATACTGAATCTTGCCACGGAGAAGCTTTCACCACTACGACGGAACTCAAAAGTGAAGTGAGGAATCAAGCGAGGTATTTGCAAAAGCTTGATTTATATTTGAGATTAGGAATGATTTAATTAGAGATCATGATGATTTCGTATCTTAGAAAATGAATTGCTTATTCTAAAATTTGCAGCCATGTATATGTCTCGTCGTGATGCTGAAGTTGATTACATCGTTCGTTTTGAGGAAACCAGAACCGTGCTTAAGTAAGTAAGCTCTGTCTCTCTTTAGCTTCTCTTCTTTATAATCTTATGTACTTTTGTGGCTAATTACGTGTAACTTGGGAACACTGGATGATGAAGGTAACTTGACAAAGACAGGTAAGATAATGATCAGTGAGTTCCCCTTGGATCCAAAGATCCTGTATTCAACTTCTCAAATGAGATTCTCTCGGGTTTCAGCCATGCTCTCAGGTACCACCCCTTTACTTTCGTTTTCTTGAAAAGATTCTTGCTAGTTTTGGTTAGGTATGTAGTGATTATCAGTTATAATCAAGTATTAGAGTTAGGTTATCATCAGCAGTCTCTAGTCTTAGGTTCTGCAAACCCATGGTTAGGGGTATCCCAAGTAAGTGCTGATGCAGATACTAGTTGCAGTTTCTCAGTTATTCTCTCTCAGTTAGTCTCATTGCCTTTATGCATCTGTTGACTTCTTCCATGGACCTCTTCTTTTATAAATACCAATTCTTTCTCTGCTTTATTCAGCCTGTAAAGGATCAAAAAGCAGCAGATGAAGAAGCTAAAGCTAGATTTGGACACATTGATGGAGATCATCTAACATTGTTGTTGAAGCGTCTACCATGCTTTTAAGCAAAAACAGTAAGTGATCATCCCTTTCTCTTCCTCTTTTGTCATTTACAATTTACGGTAACTAACTTGGTTAATATAAAAATTCTCACAGATGAAGATCCCAATTGGTGCCTCTGAAAAATATGCAGACAATGTTAGACAGCAGCTAGTCCGGATAGATAATGTCATGGTTCAGCAACCCCAAGATGTGCAGCACTCATTTTAATACTATTCTCAACCATGCATGCCGCTTATTCATCCAAGTGGCTCGCTTAGAACGCACTGGCCATTTACTTGACAGCCAAAGACAACCAAGTAAGTGAAGACAAATTCAATTGTATTGTTGTTTCCATTTAAACATTATTCTCTTGGTTTGTTCATTTGCATCCATCAAATTGCTGGGATCACAAACCTGAGTTGGTAATTTACAACCAATATGTTGTAGATGTTGCTTGGATCACAGATGAAGATAGAGCGATAAAATCTGCAGACAATGTTAGACAGCAGCTACTCTGGAGAGATAATGTCACTTAGAACGCACTTGACAGGCTGACAGCCAAAGACAAGTTATTATCACGTATGTCAAGACAAATTCAGTTTATATTGTTGTTTCCATTTAAACATTATTCTCTTGTGTTTCATCTCATGGTTGAAAATTCTGGGTTCATTTGCATCCATCAAATTGCTTGGATCACAAGCTAGTAGATGTTGCTCCTCATGAAACGTGTCCTCGAGAAGCTGGAAGGAGGAAGAGAGCAATAACTGGAAAAGAAGAAAATTCATTATCCTCATATGTCAACGTTTAATTCTACTTGGACAAGAGAATCCATAAGAGGAGGATTATATAGTGAATCAAGGTATCAAGCAGGTTCGTAACAGTCGTCATCTTTTAATTTGGTTTGCAGAATAGAATGTGTGTGGTATTATGAATAAAGATGACATCTCTGATTCTCATGGGTTTATTTTGTATTATGTGTAACAAACAGGTAGCTCAGGATGCTCAAGACATTAGAGCTTTGCAGGTATACTTTCTTACCTTTTTTTTTTAATTAAGAATAATGATTTTGATTTTAAAATATATATTTTTTTTTAAAAGTATAAAAGATTTTATGTTTTCTTCAATTCTGATTTTTATGATTTAAAACTAAATATCAAAGTTTTTACTTTTTACCAAATAATTTTCAAGTAAATAGTTTTAAATTTTTTTTGTTGTATCTAAGTGTTAAATTTAAATACATTGAGATAAAACCGGACCTAGCATCCAGTCCCTTTGTGTTCCGTAAGTTTGGTGTAAAAGTTCAACATAATTTCGCGTATTGTAAATTTAACGCTTAGACGCTTCAAAGTTTTTTTTATTATAAATATTATTTTAAGTAAATTGTATTGATTTTTTAAACTAAAACTTATCATTATATAAATGTTTTTTATAAAGAGCTTTTATTTGGTAAAAAATTACATCTTTTTTACTAAGTAAAAAATTACATTCTTTTTTACTAAGTAAATTGTATAAATATTATTTGGTAAATTGTATTAAGTAAATATTTTTTTAAAAAGAGCTTATCTTTACATGTTTTTTCACCGGATACTGAGTCTTGCTACGGAGAAGCTTTCACCAGTGAAGAGAGGAATCGAGCGAGGTATTTGTAAAAAGCCCTCGTCTTCTTGATTTCTATTTGATTTATTTAGAGATCATGATGATGATTTCGTATCTTAGAGAATGAATTGCTTATTCTAAAATTTGCAGCCATGTATGTGTCTCGTCGTGATGCTGAAGTTGGTTACATCGTTCGTTTTGAGGAAACCAGAACCGTGCTTAAGTAAGTAAGCTATGTCTCTCTTTAGCTTCTCTTCTTTATAACCTTATGTACTTGTGGCTAATTATGTGTTACTTCACTGATGGGACGCTCCTCAAAGTGATGAAAGAACTCTAGGCACTAGCCACAGATGTGCTCTTTGGTCTTCTCGACAAACATTGCTGAGACTTCCCTAACTATAGATGGTTTTGCCAACCCACGAAGAATCATGTTTTGAATTACTTGGGAGCAATGGATGATGAAGGTAACTTGACAAAGACAGGTGAGATAATGATCACTGAGTTCCCCTTGGATCCACAGATCCTGTATTCAACTTCTCAAATGAGATTCTCTCGGGTTTCAGCCATGCTCTCAGGTACCACCTCTTTACTTTCGTTTTCTTGAAAAGATTCTTGCTAGCTTTGGTTAGGTATGTAGTGATTATCATTTAGAATCAAGTATTAGAGTTAGGTTATCCTCAGCAATCTTTAGTAAGTGTTCATGCAAATACTAGTTGCAGTTTCTTAGCTATTCTCTCTCATGAAGCAAATGGTATTAGTCTCATTGCCTTTTATGCATCTGCTGACCTCTTCCATGGAACTCTTTTGTTATAAACACAAATTCTTTCTCTGCTTTATTCAGCCTATAGAGGATCTCAAAAAGCATCAGATGAAGCTAAACTTAGGAATGATTTAATTAGAGATCATGATGATGATTTAGTATCTTAGAGAATGAATTGCTAATTCGAAAATCTGTTTATCTGTAGAAATCCTATACTTCGTTATACATTGGTTGGTGGATGCACACAGGACATGCAGCCATGTATGTGTCTTGTGTGTTGTTGAATTTAGTTACATCGTTCGTTTTAAGGACACTAGAACGCTTAAGGACGCTTAAGTAATCTCTGTCTTTGTCCCAAAAATAAAAGTAAGCTCTGTCTCTCTTTAGCTTCAATTCTTTATAATCTTATGTACTTTTGTGGCTAATTATGTGTTACTTGGGAGCAGTGGATGATGAAGGTAACTTGACAAAGACAGGTTAGATAATGATCAGTAAGTTCCCCTTGGATCATCCTGTATTCAACTTCTCAAGTGAGATTCTCTCGGTTTCAGCCATGCTCTCAGGTACCACCCCTTTACTTTCGTTTTCTTGAAAAGATTCTTGCTAGTTTTGTTTGGTTAAGTATGTAGTGATTGTCATTTAGAATCAGGTATTAGAGTTAGGTTATCATTAGCAGTCTCTAGTTTAGGTTCTGCATATCCTAAGTGATGATGCAGATACTAGTTGCAGTTTCTCAGTTATTCTCTCTCATGAAGCAAATGGTATTAGTCTCATTGCCTTTTATGCATCTGTGACCTTTTCCATGGAACTCTTCTGTTATAAATACCAATTCTTTCTCTGCTTTATTCAGCCTATAGAGGATCTCAAAAAGCATCAGATGAAGCTAAACTTAGATTTGGACACATTGATGGAGATCATCTAACATTGTTGTTGAAGCGTCTACCACGCTTTTAAGCAAAAACAGTAAGTGATCATCCCTTTCTCTTCCTCTTTTGTCAATTACAATTTACGGTAACTAACTTGGTTAATGTAAAAATTCTCACAGATGAAGATCCCAATTGGTGCCTCTGAAAAATATGCAGACAATGTTAGACAGCAGCTCTTCCAGATAGATAACAACAACAATGTGGTTCTCTGTTTTAAAAGTCTTCACTTTGCAAGTTGCTGAAAGCAGAGGTGTACACTGACTACATTCAAGTACACTTCCTCTCTCTTCTTCTCTGATCAAGATTCAGAAACTTTAAGCTTTACTAAATACCCATCATTAACAACAACTCTAATGACTCTGCAGGATCATATTGCTCCAAGTGGTTATATCAAGATCCCTACCGTAAACTCAAGCCCTTATCTTTCTAATCCTCAAATCATTTCCAATTACATAAAATACTTCAATCTTTGTGATCTGTTTTCTCAGGAAATGTCAAAGTATTTGGAATACTCCAAGTATCTGCCAAAGCTCAACAACGAGAGACCTAACAAGAGGAACCCCATTTTTAAAGACCGGTTCACTAGCTTGCACAACTTGGTCCTCGTCATGGTGCTTCTCTTTCTTAAACAACCTGAAGATGTGCAGCACTCATTTTAACTACTATTATCAACCATGCTTGCCGGATATTTCATGCAAGTGGCTCACTTAGAACGCAAAGACAAGTTATTATCACGTATGTCAAGACAAATTCAGTTTATATTGTTGTTTCCATTTAAACATTATTCTCTTGTGTTTCATCTCATGGTTGAAAATTCTGGGTTCATTTGCATCCATCAAATTGCTTGAGTCACAAACCTGAGTGCTACAACGAATATGTTGCTTGGATCACAAGCTAGTAGATGTTGCTCCTCATGAAACGTGTCCTCGAGAAGCTGGGAGGAGGAAGAGAGCCAGAACCGGAAAAGAAGAACATTCATATCCTCATAAGCAGGTTTGTGATACTCGTTGTCATCTTTTAATTTGGTTTTGAGAATTGAATTCGAGTGGTATTATGCATAGAGATGATATCTCTGATTCTCTCATGGGTTTGTTTTGTATTATGTGTAACAAATAGGTAGTTTGCTCCCTCATGATGCTCAAGACATCACAGCTTTGCAGGTTACTTTCTTACCCTCTTTTTTTTTTCTTTTAATTAAGGATAATGATTTTGATTTTAAAATATACAAAAAGTAAAAAAGTTTTTATATTTTTTTTTTCACTTCTGATTTTTATGATTTAAAACTAAATATCAAAGTTTTTACTTTTTACCAAATATTTTTCAAGTAAATAGTTTTAAATTTTAAGTTAACCAAAATGTTTTTTTATAATTATTTTGTTGTATCTAAGTGTTAAATTAAATACGTCGAAAATAAACCGGACCTAGCATCCAGTCCCTTTGTGGTCCGTAAGTTTGGTGTAAAAGTTCAACATGTTTTCGCGTATCGTATTATACACTTCAAAGTTTTTTTTATAAATACTATTTTAAGTAAATTATAACTAAAATTTATCATTATATGATATGTTTTTTAAAAATAGCTTGAACAATACTAATATACACCAAAAATGGTATATTAAAAATCTGTCGTTTTCTAAAACTACCAAAACCAAATTGATTCATTCAATTAGAGAGAATCTAGACGCTCTGTTTTGCTGTTATTCTAACCGCTCGTTTTTGGACACCGTTACAACGAAACAGAGAGATCCATAGTGGAAATAACACTAGAAAAAAATTGGAGTTAATCTTACATTAAAAAAAAAAAAAAACTTTTATAGCAATACCAAGTAGAAAATGCCGATTACAATACCAAAACGGTCAACATGGCGATAAAAAGAAAAAAAAAAGAAAAAAAAAGATTGAAAAGAAAGTTGAAAAAGATACAAGGGCTTGAAAACGGGCCTAAAAGGCCACAGGCCCAAACGAGGAAGAACTGCTACTAACCAGCTCTTGGAAGGCTTCCTCTTACATTTCCCTTGAAAACTACGCGGATCGAAGTAACAGCCTAGTTTTTGTGAAGAAGATGTTTCCATGACAATACTTAGACCATGACTGAGAGATGATAATGATGGTCTAAGATTTGTTTAATATTAATGGTCTAAGTATTGTTCAACTCCAAAAACTTCAAAATGTAAAACGTAGCCATTTAACTTAACTAGTGGCATGAGCCATGGAGTGGAATAAGATGGCATATAGTCTTCTGTTTCTTTCTCTTCAAAGATATACATTCCAGCCTAACTAGTTCAATTTAACCAAGAAACCAAAATAAACCAAATCAAGCTTGATTCGGTTACAATTTAACCAAGCTCGATTCGGTTACAATTTAACCGAGCTCGCATGGTTAAGTGTGTATTTCAATAACTCTCACTACTACAAAGTAGTACAAATTTGTATCCTACCAAAAAAAAATACAAAGCAAAAAAAGTAAATGTGTAGCAGCGTCTACGCCACAAGGCGCAAGCAATAAAGAAGCCTTAAATTCTCTCTTAATCATTTTTGGACTTTATTATTTACTAAAAAAATATTAGTTTTATTCCTTTATTAACCACGTAGTCAACATTACAAATTCTTGACCAAAAAAAATAAAATAAAAATAAACCGTAACATCATCACCCATCTCTCTACTTCTTCAAATCCCCCACAGAGAGATTAAAGAAGAAGAAGATGAAGCTAAAATGGGAATCAATCTCTAACGTTAAGCAAAACACATTTCTCGTAAAACTCGTCTCTGCTACTCTCATCACTTTTCTCGCTTTTCGTTTCTTCGTCTTCCAATTCGGCCAATTTTATCCAGTTCATGTGTCGGTGAACGGAAACTCAAATTCTCAGATTCCGCCTCCGCCTCCGCCGTCGGTTATCTTATCGGATAACGAGGATCAAATCCCTGGTGGTAAGATTCATATTCTAGCTTAAGAACATTACGATTTCGCTGTGATTTTTTTGCTAATCTTTTGTATTTGCCGGAAGTTCTGAGATCTAGGGATTTATAAGAAAGTTTACAGCTTTGAGTTTATAATTCATGAGCTTTTTAGTGAAATTGTTTAATCAATAGTTAATGATTCTCTTATCTGTGTTGGTGTTTATGGGTTTAGTTACTGATGAGAATAGCTGTGTTCTTACTTGTAAGTGAGACCCTTTAGGTGTGTGCTAAGAGATATTTTTTTGCTTTGTTGTATGTATCAGATATTGAGGTGGAGAAGTGTGATCTATTTAGTGGGAAATGGATCAAAGATCCTTTGGGACCAATCTACACAAACGGGTCATGTGGTATTGTTGTAGATAGTCACCAGAACTGCATCACCAATGGTCGGCCTGACTCGGGTTATCTCTACTGGAAATGGAAGCCTAACGACTGCTCTTTGCCTCGTTTCGATGCTCAGAGATTTCTTCAACTTATGAGGAATAAATCTTGGGCTATAATTGGTGACTCCATTGCTCGTAATCATGTCGAGTCTTTGCTTTGTATGCTATCTACAGTAAGGTTTTTAACTGTTGCTTGCTATCTGTTTGCAGACTTTTGAAGAAGTAAGATTTGTAATTGGAAAGTGTTGGTTTTGTTTCCATGTTTCAGATTGAAAAGCCGGTAGAAGTGTATCACGATGAGAACTATAGATCAAAGCGTTGGAATTTCCCTTCATATAACTTCACAGTATCAAACATCTGGTCACCTTTTCTTGTACAAGCCGCCATCTTTGAAGACTCCAACGGTGTCTCATCAGCTGCGGTACAGCTTCACCTTGACAAACTCGACAAGACATGGACCGATCTATTTCCAAGCCTTGACTATGCAATCATCTCTTCCGGGGAGTGGTTCCTCAAAACTGCAGTCTACCATGAGAATGCAAATCTCGTTGGATGTCATGGCTGTCCAGAAAGTTCAAACATGACGGATTTAGGATTTGACTACGCTTACAACACATCGTTGCGCCATGTTATGGACTTCATAGCAAAATCTAACACTAAAGGCATGGTCTTCTTCCGCACTTCGATACCAGATCACTTTGAAAATGGAGAATGGCATAACGGAGGAACCTGTAAGAAAACAGAACCAGTGAGCGAGGAGGAGGTCGAGATGAAGGTCCTGAACAAGATACTGAGAGACGTGGAGATCAATCAATTCGAGAGAGTGGTTGCAGAGATGGGTCAGGAAAGTGGGAACTTCAAGCTTCTGGATTTTGCTGGAATGTTGCTGACTCGACCCGATGGACATCCAGGTCCATACCGAGAGTTCAGGCCGTTTGATAAGGACAAGAACGCAAAGGTACAGAACGATTGTCTGCATTGGTGCTTGCCTGGTCCAATTGATCACTTGAACGATGTCATATTGGAGATCATATTGGATGGTCGAACCGGTAAATAACCGATCATAACCGATCGATGATTGTATCTTTAGTCAAATGGCTTGAATTGAAAAACACAGGTTTTGGTATAGGCATGTATATTGGTAAAGCTGAAGAGACTTGGTTAACAGCAAAAAATTCCGATGAAACCGGAAATAGATCCCCTTAGCTGAATTGTAAACCGGTTCGGTTCATCAAAGCAATTCTTATGAATATAAATTTATGTAAAGCAGTTCTAGATTCCGTTACAAATGTTTACTGTTCTTGATTTTGGTTTCTTTAGTCGAAAACTCGAATGCTTAGTCTAAACCATTTAACCGGTTTTGTTAAAAGAAACCGGTTTAACAAGTTGGTTTGGTGAGCAATTTGAAACGGTCAAATTTAAGAAATTCGAAAAGACGCCGAACGTATCTTAATATCCACAAAAGGAACAGTTTTGAATTTCAAAATTATGACCGTTCAGCCTTCTTTCTATATAAAACCCAGACGCTCCACTAAAATCTGAAACCCTAAATCCCAAAATCTCTATTTCTCTTCTTCTCTAACCGTTCTACACAACGCTCTCGCTTAAATCTCTCTTGTGACTATGGCGACAGTTTCAGATCCTGCTCCGGCTAAGAAATCGAGAAACAGTAGAAAGGCGTTGAAGCAGAAGAACGAGATTGTCGAGGCGCCGTTGTTGTCACCGGTCTCAGCAGCCAAGGGGAAAGAGGCGAAATCTTTTGAGAAAGATCTGATGGAGATGCAAGCGATGTTGGAGAAGATGAAGATCGAGAAGGAGAAGACGGAGGATCTGCTGAAGGAGAAGGACGAGATCCTGAGAAAGAAGGAAGAGGAACTTGAGACGAGGGACGTTGAACAGGAGAAGCTAAAGACGGAGTTGAAGAAACTTCAGAAGATGAAGGAATTCAAACCTAACATGGTACGATCTCTAGATCTAGCTCTGGTTCAATAATCTTTGTGATTAAAATTCAGAAAATCTGGTAAAATCGTATATGTTATAGAGCTCGTTGATGGTTGAATCGCTTGGTCCTAATTGCTTTATAGAAGTTTCAGTTTAGATCTGGCTCTGATGTTAGATTAGTACAAAATTAGATATATGATTGGTTCTTTGAATCCTCCGTTACGATCTCTAGATCTAGCTCTGGTTCAATAATCTTTGTGATAAAAATTCAGAGAATCTGGTAAAATTGTATGTGTTATAGAGCTCGTTGATGGTATGAGATTGGTAAAATCGTATGTGTTACAGTTTGATGAATCTGTATGAGATTTGAGATTCGATGTTCTACGATTGTGTTTAATTGGTGATTGATTTGGGGATTTTTGCGTTGTGCTTCGACAGACATTTGCATTCAGTCAATCATTGGCACAAACTGAAGAGGAGAAGAAGGGAAAGAAGAAGAAGAAGGATTGTGCTGAAACAAAGAGACCATTGACAGCGTACATTTTGTGGTGTAAGGAGAATTGGAACGAAGTCAAGAAGCAGAATCCAGAAGCTGATTTCAAGGAGACTTCGAATGTTATGGGTGCTAAGTGGAAGACTCTGAGTGCAGAAGAGAAGAAGCCTTACGAGGAGAAGTTCCAAGCGGATAAGGAAGCTTACCTTCAGGTTATTGCTAAGGAGAAGCGAGAAAAAGAAGCCATGAAGCTTCTTGATGATGAGCAGAAGCAGAGAACTGCAATGGAATTGCTTGATCAATATCTCAACTTTGTTCAGGAAGCTGAACAGGACAACAAGAAAAAGGCCAAGTAATTATACTGATTACACTGTATCAATCAAGAACTGATTTGATATGAATTATATGTGAGGAAACTGACTACATTTGTCGTTTTGTAGGAAGATAAAGGATCCTCTGAAGCCAAAGCAACCCGTATCTGCTTACCTGATCTATGCAAACGAGAGGAGAGCTGCTTTAAAAGGAGAAAACCAAAGCGTTGTGGAGGTAAGTAAAGAATCAGGAGTTTGTCTTTTCTCTATTTTGTCATCTGAAACTATTGAAGCTAAGTTGTGTGAATGAATGGTGATTATAGATCGCTAAGATGACCGGAGAGGAGTGGAAGAGCTTGTCGGAAGAACAAAAGGCTCCCTACGATCAGGTATAGTTCATCATTGACATTGCTGTGTTAAGAAGTGAAGTTTAATAAGTGAAATTTTTT
Source organism: Capsella rubella (assembly GCF_000375325.1). NCBI lineage: Eukaryota > Viridiplantae > Streptophyta > Magnoliopsida > Brassicales > Brassicaceae > Capsella > Capsella rubella. The sequence goes on along the minus strand of NW_006238918.1, from coordinate 13,505,519 downwards.
AACGTATGTGTGCATATTGTGGAACAATTGTAACAGATTGCAAAGAAAAACAAGGAGGTATATCTTCAAGAAATGGAAGGATATAAAAGAACAAAGGAAGAAGAAGCCATGAGCCAGAAGAAAGAAGAAGAGGAACTCATGAAACTCCATAAACAAGAAGCTCTCCAACTTCTCAAGAAGAAGGAGAAAACCGACAATATCATAAAGGTTAACTTAAGCTTAATCACACAATGCATTTAGCTCTTTTGAGCTAGAACACGGTCACTAACAGAACAAATGTTTCTTCTTGCAGAAGACCAAAGAATCGACCAAGAACAAGAAGAAGACCGAGACTGTCGATCCTAACAAACCAAAAAAGCCTGCTTCTTCATACTTTCTCTTTTGGTATACTTCAAAATCCCTTAATCCACAAAAGAATCAGATCCAATCTCATATCTTTTGTAACTGTTTTGTAAACATTGTTTCTACAGCAAAGATGCAAGGAAGAGTGTAGCAGAAGAGCATCCTGGGATCAACAACTCAACTCTTACTGCCCACATTTCATTGAAATGGAAGGTACAAATTTACAAAATCCGAATCTGAGTGTTGTTTTATAATCATTAGTCAAGAAACTGATTGAGAACATCTTGTTGTGTAGGAACTTGGTGAAGAGGAGAAACAAGTTTATAATCAAAAAGCTGCTGAGTTAATGGTAGCTTACAAGAAAGAAGTGGAAGAGTACAACAAGAACAAGACTGTGTCCTAGAGGAAGAAACTAACTCAGCAGTATGAAAATAAAAAAATTGAGAATGTTCAAGTTTGCTCATATTGAACATCTCATCTCTCTCATTACTATGCAAAAAAGGACTGTTTAAAAACATTTAGGATTTTTAATTAAGGTTTGTTTAAAGTAAACTAGTTTAAGATGCTGAGTATCTCTGACTATATAATTAATCTCAAGAATAAATAATTAAATAGAATCGTGTAAAAACGTGGGGAAGCCTGCGTCTATCTCAGCCGTAGGATCAAAATGAAAATCAACGTCGAAGATTGGAGAACTTCCTGTGGAGGTATTAGTAGAGATCAACCCGGTGAAATCCGACGGACAAGAGTTTCCCACGTGGCGAAACGTTCCTCCACCGTGGATGGAGTCGAGAGAGTAAAAAGGCGGCGGAGTAACGGGGAAGGAGAAAGCTTCGCCTTCGAGTCCGTTGGTACGTACGGTGAGATTGGTCCTGAGACTGTCGAGGAGGGTAGTTTGGTAATTTATTGTTTTTATGATTGGGTTATTTGGTTTGGTTTCTCGTTTCAGTTGAGGTGTGTTCCCCTGTTGTGAGCAAGTGTGTGTTCCTCTGTATGTTACTTCGAAGATCGTTGGATCACCGTCCGATCTTTGAACTTGTTTCGTTGCCCAACAGTGTTGTGTGTTACGAAATGTGCATCTGTAATAACTCCTGCATAGACCAAATTTTATTAAAACATAATTAGACCTTTGCATAACATATAATTAAGTAAAATTTTGAAAAACTATTTTTTAAATTATTTTATAATTCCCTAAGTTATTCGAAATATCAAAATATATAATTTTCACATTATTTATAACGAACTCGAATAGTATTTTTGAATAGTGTCATGTGTCGCGAATTATCTTTGATATATCTAAATATCTATATCATTTGATCTATTTTAGATTATATGTTACAAATGAACTGATGGTGATGATGATATATTGATGATGATCATATGATGATGATGACGATGATGATGATGATGTATGATGATTACCTTGGGTATTTGGCGCCCAAAATGTCTTTTTGGCCATATTTTCTCCAGCTATAGAGATCATCATGAGGTCCTTCTAAGCCTCTCTCTGGACTAATCCTCACTTGCTCTGTCCACTTTGGCAACATCTTCCTACAAAATTTTCATTATTTTTCAGTTCCCTAATTGAAAAATCTGATATATTTCATTTAAAAGAAAATGTTTTAATATATTTCTTGTTTACAGGTTAAAATTGCCAACAAAAGTTAAAACATATGTTTACCTCTTTTTAGAACTTAAGGTGTAATCTTTGGATCCATCATCAAGAAACTCTTCGCTTTTCGGACTTCCGGTAATCGACACTGGAGATTCCGGAACCTTACCCGAGTTAGCCATCGGATACGTTGCCCTCTCTGTCGTTGGATTGTGTGTTCCGTTTAGCATCATAATAGCGTTCTCGTAAGAAGAAACCACCTGATGCAAGAGGGTATCCTTCATCTCTCTTGTCAAACACGAAGAAGAAGATGACGATGGCGATGGCGATGGCGAAGGCGACGGTGAAGCTTGGAGTTGCTTTGCAGCTTTTAGTCCATGAATAAGCTCGTTTAGCAAACCCCTCTGTTCCCAACTCATCATTGCCATCTTAGTAGTAGTTTACCTCACTTTTAATGTCCCGGTCGCGGGTTTAAACTCCGGTTTCCCCGGTGATCGGAAGAGCTTGTAAGGTTTAGTAGGACATGAGATTAAAAACATATGACTGAGAGAGTTTTAAGAGAAAGGTGTTTGAAGATAGAGAATGTTTTGGTTGTGTGGGGGTTTTGTTTTAAAACAAAGCGTGTTGTTTTGGAATTTTTAAAAGACTTTAAAAAGTATGATTTGAGTGAAGAAGGATGTGTATGAAAATTTGACCAAGTGACCAAACTAATATATAAAGATGATATAAGATTCAAAGTTGAGAAAAGTCTTTGGTCTTCAATTTTAATTAAGAATATAGTTTTTGAGTGTATATATTAACTGGTGGTGTTTACTGAAGGTCAAATGCTGACCAATTCAAATTGGATTTGTTTTAGTTTAACTAAGATTTATTAATTACTTAAATCCAGTGGTTTAAATTAATAACTATTGATAAGTAGTATATATATCATATATAATCATAGAAAATGTATTTTTCAGTGTGACCTTTTCAAACTTTTTGTGGATGTAATTAATTTTTTTTTTTGTTTTAGATAATTTATTTACAAAAAAAAAAACAAATTATTATTTGATATCTATTTTTGTAGGAACAACCATTTTCTTGTACGTATAACCATTTTGGTTATTTATTTTAGACAACAACAGTTTTTTTTTGTATTGTATTTATATTTGTTTTGTTTGTATGCAACTTCTTTATCTGTTCTACCGATTTAAATATGAAGTATAGCAATTAGCACAATTGCACAAACTTTTATTTTTTTATACCAAATTTCAGTCATACATTACATACAGTCTTATCTTATTCTTTTCGTATATTTTTAACAAAGCTGATTAAACATTTAATAATAAGTTTAATCGTAAAAAACAAACAGTAAACAAAAAAAACCATAAAAACCGAATCGTCTTAATTTTCTGTAAAACCGTACGTCTCACCCATACTAATTTCTAACATTTAAGGACGTAGAGGAAATTTCATAGTGCTTTTAAAATTTGTGAACTAACATGTAAGTTTCATCCTTATAACATGTATAGTTTTGATACATAGAATGAAAGAACGTAGAAAAAAAGAAAAAGAACGTAGAAAAAGGTTTCTGCTGACCAAGTCCATCGTTAAAGCACTTCTCAAATTAAAGAGAAGTTTTCCAACTTCAAGATTCCATATCTCATGATTGATATGTTTACTTTATTTCCATTTAACTTATTTTTGTTTCTATGTATTTGAAAATATTATTTTACTTAGAACATATCGAAAAATATTCGTTTCCACAATAACTAAGTCCACCACTTACGTGTTGTGTAAAGTTTAATTAATTATTGTTGCTTTGTGTTGCATGAACACTTATTTTGAGTCAAAGTCTACTTACTTAAGAGTTAACTTATAGTATATGGCTAGAAGTCTAGAACACATGCATGTTTAACTATTTTGTAATAATATAGAGATAACATTGTTATTACTTATTAGTAATCAAAATATTATATTAAGTTTTTTTCAAAACAAATATTATATAGTTGGATACTTACATCAAAGGACTTGCAAACACACAAAGAAAAAATTACATTAACTTTTATCTATTATGTAATGGCCGATGTTCATAAGTTCAGGTTTAACCTTAACATAAATATATTGATTTGACGTTGTTATAGTATCTATGTTGATTAACTCGTTAATGAAGTTAGAGTATGAAGATCATTGGTTCTAATCAATACAAAATGTGTACCAAATTGTTATTAGAGAATCCAAAATCAGAACAAAACAAAAACATGATTTATTTTTTAATCACTTAAGGTGTTTTTAATGTTTGTTGTTATTGGGTGAGGGTGTGTGACTTCTTTGTTGGATAACCAAAATGCAGATGTCATTCAACAACACGAATATTAAGAGTAATATATAAACTTAAAACCACTATTATTTTTTTTTTTTTTTCCAATGAGTGATTTGAACCTAAGCTAAATACATACATTATTTAATTAGAAGGGAAACAAAACAAATATTAGCGATAATATTATGAATGAGTCAAGCGATTTGACCGAAGACTTTTTCAAACCTCATTACGCGTGGAAACTGCCCCTTTTTTTTTCTTTTTTTTTTCATTGTTGCTATTTACTTGCTTCACTTGTTTTATGATGTCATCAAATTGACGTCATTTTCTAAAGTATTAAATTTATTGAAGTCTTTTTATTTTGCAAAGTTATTTCGAATTTTCAAAAGTAGAAATAAAACCCACTAAATCGATTCTTGCTATTTTTTTAGAAATATATATATATATATATATTTTATAACTCCTATTTTGTGAGTCGTTAATATCTTAGGGGGAATTTTAAAAATATCTCTTTTCCAATACCACTTTTTAAAAATATCTCTTTTTCTAATTTTATCAAAAAGTCACTATAAAATTTGAAATTTATCAAAAACATATGTGTAACCTTATATTTATAGACAAAAATTATCTTTATATGTGTGTAAATTTATATATATATTTCATAAATACCATATAAATACCTTTTAAAAACTTTTTAAAAATCATTTAAAAACCTTATAAAAACTGTGTAAACCTTTTAAAAATCTTATAAAAACTTTATAAATACCGTTTAAAACCTTTTAAAACCTTATAAATATTTGAATTTAGTCTTACAGTAGTAATAATGATCTTGATGTACCTTATCAACCATATAGAAGTTTATAATTTTTCATATTTGAAAAAGGATATTTTTGAAAATGGATAGAAAAGAGGGGTATTTTTAAAAAGAGGCACACCAAAAGGGGCATTTCTCAAAAATTCTCAATATCTTTTTAGAGTTGCTAATATTTTATAATTACGTATTTTATACATATAAAAAATCATTTGCACCTTTTTATAACTTTTATTTGTGAGTCGCTAATATTTTTTTTTGCCTACATGAATCGCTAATATCAAAACGGATAAATTAACAAAATTATATGTATTTAAATAGACAAAAATCATGATAATAAACAAATTTAAAATATAACAAATTTATCTCATGATAATAAACAAAAATCAATTAAAATATTTACTAAAACCTTATTAATGAAAGCTGAATATTTTCCCTTGCGGATTCATTGATTTACATGGCATAAATAGCCAAATTAGTTACAAGGATCTTCTACATAATATGGGATACATAAAACAATATAAACAGAATATCCCTATATTCTATTACCCCCCCTCAGCTGAAGCATCTGGAGGTCGGATGGTTAAGCTGGTTCGAAACTCATTGAAGAGACTTGTTGGTAGACCCTTTGTGAAAATGTCTGCATATTGAAGCGAGTAAGGAACATGAATCACCTTTACTTCACCTATAGCAACTTTTTCCCGTACAAAATGGATGTCAAGCTCAATGTGTTTTGTTCTTTGATGTTGTACCGGGTTTGTCGCCAAATAGACTGAACCGATGTTGTCACAATATACCAATGACGCTTTCGTCAATGGGAGATGTAGTTCACACAGGAGATTCCGTAGCCATGTGAGCTCAGCCACTACATTGGCAACGCCTTTGTACTCTGCTTCAGAACTTGACCGTGAAACAGTTGGTTGGCGTTTTGCAGACCACGAGACTAGATTCGAGCCTAGAAAAACGCAGTATCCAGAAGTCGAACGACGAGTGTCAGGACATCCAGCCCAATCGGCGTCAGTATAGGCAGTGAGTGTGGAAATGTTGCCTCTTACAAGCTGAAGTCCATGTGACACTGTGCCTTTTAAGTATCTGATAATTCGTTTCAGAGCATTCATGTGTGGTACCCGTGGATTATGCATATATAGGCAGATTTGGTGTACCGCATAAGCAATGTCCGGACGAGTGAATGTGAGGTACTGCAAAGCACCTGCAAGAGATCGATAAGCTGTTGCATCCGGGAATGGTTCACCGTCTTTTAGAGACAACTTCGACTTCAGGTCAACCGGCGTGGCACAAGGTTTACACTCAGCCATTCCAGCCCTTTGAATTATGTCTTGGGCGTACACACGCTGACTTAGTAATAAGCCTTGCTTATTGTAATCCACCTTAATGCCCAGAAAATGATGAAGCTTTCCCATATCTGTCATTGGAAACTCTGCTTTGAGTAGCTCTATTATTTTCTGCAAAAGAGGGGTTGTTGAAGCTGTCAACAAGATATCATCGACATAGAGAAGTATGTATGCCATATGTGAACCACGCTTGAAGACAAAGAGGGAGTTGTCTGCTCTGCTCATCACAAATCCAATGCGAAGCAAATACTTTGTGAATCTTGAGTTCCAAGCCCTTGGTGCTTGTTTCAAGCCATAAATTGCTTTGTTTAGCTTGCAAACATGATTAGGATACTCCTTGTTGACAAATCCAGGAGGTTGATGCATATACACTGTTTCATTCAAATCACCTTGTAGAAACGCATTTTTCACATCTAGTTGATGCATTGGCCAGTTCAAGGAGACTCCAATATCTAGAACTGTTCGGATTGTTGCTGTTTTGACGATCGGACTAAACGTTTCATCAAAGTCAACGCCGTGTTCTTGAGATTTTCCATTAGCAACCAGTCTTGCTTTATGTCGTGTTAGAACACCTTCTTCATCATATTTGTGCCTGAAAAGCCACATAGATCGAACAATATTGACATGTGGAGGTCTAGGTACCAAATTCCAACTCTTAGTTTTAACCATAGCATCATACTCATCAGTCATAGCTGGATTCCAATTTGGATCCAATAGAGCTTGATTGTGACCTTTAGGGAGAGGAGATTTAGCTGTGGTGAGAAAGGAAGTGACTTTTTTTGGTTTAAGGGCTCCCGATTTTGTTCTTGTTGTCATAGGATGATGTGGAATAGAAGGCACGTTTGGGATAGTGTTTACGACTGGATGATGAGGAGATAACATTGGCTGGTTTTGAGAAATTGGGGTTTGGAGAATCTCTTTAAAAACTGGTGATGGATCGTCATAAGCATCAAGGAATTTGTACGATGTGGGTTGATCAAGTTTATGATCTGCTGCTGGGAATTTATCTTCGACAAAATTGACGTGTCGAGAGATAATTATTTTGTTTGTTTTGAGGTCTAGACAACGATATCCTTTGTGCTGAGATGGATACCCAAGAAACAGACAAGGCGTTGTCCTTGGAGAGAGTTTAGAAAGATTTGAATGATTTAAGCTTGGAAAACATAAGCACCCAAAAACTCGAAGGTGATCATATGTTGGGTTTTTCTGAAAAAGAAGGCTTGAAGGAATCTGATTTTGAATAGCAGAGGAAGGAAGAATGTTTAGAATGTGAACAGCAACATTTAAGGCTTCTACCCAAAAACTTGGTGAAAGACGAGCTTGAAAGAGGAGAGCACGAATGGTGTTGTTTATGGTTCTAATCATTCTTTCTGATTTTCCATTTTGTTGGGAGGTGTGAGGACAAGAATATCGAACTGTTATTCCATTAGTATCAAAGAACTCATGGAATTGTTTGTTTTTATATTCACCACCATTGTCACATTGGAAAGCTTTAATATGGCTATTGAACTGAGTTTTTATCATTGAGGTGAAGTGAATAAATTTTGAAAAAACATCACTCTTCCTACGAAGTGGATAAACCCAGAGATAATGAGAATAATCATCCAAAAACAGCACATAATAATTTATCCCACTAATGCTTGGAACCGGGGAGGTCCAAACATCCGAATGAACAAGTTCAAAAGCTTTTGTGACAAACGATTGAGAGGAATGGAATGGAAGTTTTATTTGCTTTCCCAAATAACAAGGTTCACAAGAAAGAGGAAGCTTGTCTTTATTACATAAACCCAAAGAACTCGAAAAAACAGAACGAAGATTAGCATTATTTGTATGAGCCAATCGTTTATGCCAAAGAGAAGGAGTTGAAGCCAAAAGAGCAGTGGATGTGGCAGGAGCTTTATTGAATGAGGCAGGAAGAGAGTACAAATCACCCTGACTATCACATCGGAGCAGAAGATTCCGAGTTTGGAGATCCTTCACAGAAAAGCCAAAAGGATCAAATTCAACAGTACACCAATTGTCTGTTGTAAATTTTCGAACAGAGATTAAGTTTTTGACAATTTAAGGTGTGACAAGGACATTTTTGAGAGAAAGAGGACGAGATAGGCTTTTTACCGATGAAGATCCAACACAAGTTACTGGAATTTTGGAACCATTGCCCACTATGACATATTGAGAGATGTTATGATTAATTTTAGAGTCAAGAATACATGCATTTGATGCCAGATGTGCTGTTGATCCTGAATCCATGACCCATGGATATGCGTTTGGGTCTGTGAGAGTCGGCGTCATCGGAATTGCAGGTTGGAGCTCCATGAGGTGAGCTTGCTGGAACTGTTGGGTCGGAGTCGTAGGAAACGCAGGCCTGTAGGAGTTTTGGGGCCAATTTCCATAGTAGTTGGGCCAAGCAGGAAACGGGCCTTGCCAGAATGGAGGGGAGGGCCAGTTTGTGTACTGTGGTTGTGACTGATAATTGTTTCGACCTCCTCCTCTGGATTTGTTGTTGCTGCGTTTGTTGCCCTTGTTGTATTGATGTCGCTGATTTGTTTGTTGAGCAGGGCGAGGTTCCGGTGATGTTGAAGCTGCCGTTAATGCCGTGGTGGAGGACGAGTGATCAGTGTGAGTTGCAGTGACGCGACGTGACTTCTTGAGACGACTTTCCTCGAGTTCAAGCATTGACTTTGCGACTTCAAAGGTGGGAAATGGATCTTTGTGTTTGATTACATTGATTATGTAATCAAATTTTTCATTGAGACCATTGAGCAGATACATCACCAAGGTTCGTTCATTGACTGGAGCATCAACGTTGGTGAGTAAATCAGCGAGGGATTTGATTTTCTGACAGTACTCCTGAATCGTGCGATCTCCAATTTCTTGAGTTCGGAGCTCGTTGTCGAGTTGTATGGCTCTGGCTTCTTTGTTGTTCCGAAATTGATTTTCAATTCGTATCCAAATGTTTCTTGATGTCCCACCTGTTTGAAAGGATGATCGGAACAGAGGAGGAGCAAGAGTTCCATAGAGCCAGAGTTTAACCAATCCATCTCGTTTGTACCAAGCAGCATCATTGGCACCGGTGGGGAGAAGAGAGCCATCTAGATGGCCAAGGACATCAAACGTTAGGCAGTGTGTCAGAAACAACTCTCTCCAGGCATCATAGTTATGATCATTGAGATCAAGGATGAGAGAGATATGAGATTTGATGTTTGTGACACCAAATGCTCTCTCATATGTAGCTGGAGGGGCAGCCATGAAAGAAAATTGTAAAAAATGAGTTGAGAAGAAGAAGAAGAAGAAGAGTTTAGAAAGCGGAAGAAAAATATCAAGAGCGATTCTTGAGCTCTGATACCATGAAAGCTGAATATTTTCCCTTGCGGATTCATTGATTTACATGGCATAAATAGCCAAATTAGTTACAAGGATCTTCCACATAATATGGGATACATAAAACAATATAAACAGAATATCCCTATATTCTATTAATTAAGTTATTATCAAGCCGTTTAAAAAAATATTATTTTATTTTAATTTTCTTTATTTTTAAATTATAGATTCAGTAATTTGTCTTCTCTTCTCTCTAATCTAAAATTTTTTTTTTTTTGTTTTTTTTTTTTTTTTTTGTCGACAATCTAAAATCTTTATGGTCTTGTAATTTGTAAAGTGGTCCCATTTCTTCTCATTTTCATTCATCAGAAAAAAAAAAAAACGAAGGTTAAATTGGTAAAATCAAAACACAACCTAAAGTTTCCCGTCGTCCTCTAACTCTAACCTCGGCTCACCGCAGGGTTTAACGAATCAGATCTCTTCGTCGTTTTGTTCTTGTTCTTCTTCTTCTTCTTCCTCTTTCTCCTCTCTGTGTTGCGTTCTCTCCTTCTCTTCTCACATTCACTGGTACGCCATTTCCTTCTTACCTCAAATCCTGATTTCTCATTTCTCAGCTTAATTTTGATTTAATCTTAATTGGTCTGAATTCAAAATTGTTCCATCGCCGTAACGTATAAACCCTAATCTCAAAGGATCATTGCAATTCGCAGATGAACTCACTCGCCATCAGAGCCTCGAAGGTTCTGAGATCCTCTTCAATATCTCCACTAGGTAAAAATCTCATCTTTCAAATCACTTCAATGTTTTGACTCAGAAACGTGTATTGATTAATCATCTGTTTCTTATTTGGGTTTGCGAATGTAGCAATGAGTAGTATTGAGAGAGGCTCGAGGGTTTGGTTCTCGACTGGTCCGATTGATGAAGGTGTGGAAGAAGATTTTCAAGAAACCATCTCAGAAAGACCTGAGCTTCAACCTCAAGGAGTTGATCCCCGTAAAGGTTGGGGATTTCGCGGTGTCCATAGGGTAAAAAGATTGAATCTTTGAACACTTACTGTTAAGCATTAGTAGCTGAAGTTTATTATAATCAGATTAGGCTTATCTAAGTCTTCCATTGCTGAATCTGTTTCATAAACCAAGTTGAAAAGGAACTATCTTTTTCGTATGTTCGAATCATGGTTCTTGACTTGAGTTATCTCGATGCAATATCATTTCATTTAGTTGACTTCTTTTGATTGGGTGATTGTGTTCTTGCGGTTTCATATCATTGTTGATTTTGTTTGGTTCACAAGCAGGCGATCATTTGTGGGAAGGTAGGGCAATCGCCGTTACAGAAGATCTTAAGGAACGGGCGGACAGTAACGATCTTCACAGTAGGAACAGGTGGCATGTTTGATCAGAGGCTTGTTGGAGCCACTAATCAGCCGAAACCAGCTCAGTGGCATAGAATCGCAGTGCACAACGAAGTGCTTGGTTCTTACGCTGTCCAAAAAATCGCTAAAAAGTAAGCCTAATTACATGTTTAAGTATCTTAAAGAAGGACTTGTATTAGTCTAAGTGTTCTAATTTCAGATTATCTAAGTGATAAGTCTGTTAGTTAGTTTGTGGGTTAAGATATCGTTTGCAGAGACTCTCAAGTTGAATGATATCTTCGACAGTCTCGATCTATGATGGTATTAGTTAATAAATAGGAGGTGAAAGGTGTAAGTATTTATCTGAACTTTTGTCTGATGCTTTGTTACACACAGCTCATCGGTTTATGTGGAAGGTGATATTGAGACTAGAGTGTATAATGATAGCATCAGCGGTGAAGTGAAGAGTATCCCTGAGATATGCGTTCGTCATGATGGTATGGATGTTCATATTGTTGATCCGGACCGGACCATTAGTTTGTTGCTGAGTTACGACTCTTTTGCGTTTTTGCAGGGAAGATCCGGCTGATCAAATATGGTGAAAGCATTAGCAAAATCTCTTTCGATGAGCTAAGTAAGTTATACCATTTTTCGCTCACCTAATATTACCAAATAAAGAAGAGATATTTGGTTATGTGTTTAATCTTTTGTTCCACATTTGGCAGAAGAAGGATTGATTTAGAGTCGGAGCAAGAATATTCCGGTGGCCAGAGGAGAGCAAACTGAATCAAAGTTTTACTGAGTAAAATCAACAAAACAGTTTGGTTTTGTTTGTTCTGTGACTTTGTGAGGAGGACTGAGTTCCTTTTTATGGATGTCTGGGGGGTGTTTATGTAATTTCTGGTCAAAATGAAGTAAGCCATGCCATGCATTAGTTTAGTTTTACTGAATCTTCCGATGTACCAAATCTACGGTTCTTTGTTATATGGCAGACAGAGTTAGAAGAACCAAAAAAAAAGAGAAGAAAAAAAAAAAAAAAGAGAGAAACGAAAATGTTAACATTACGAATTGGGCTAGAAGGCCCAAAGCAATGTGACCAAGTGATGTTCTTAACGGACTTGGGTTGGGTTTCGATTTTTGAAGTGAGTTGTACATCGAAGATCACTTGATATAAACTAGGTGCTTGATTGCAAGTATACCCGTTACCTAAGCTTGAATTAAACATACCTATATACTCTTCTCCACACTAACATTTAATTTAGACTAAATTCGTAGCTCACTTATCACGAATAATAGGTTTTCGTTGAACCCCTTCTTGAACAATTACTGGAGATTTTTTTTTTTTTTTTTTTTTTTTCTGTAATTTGTTGTCTCCTCTTAAGAGAGTTGCCAAAAGGTTTGTTTCTCTCTATCTTATTCAATGATTTCTTTTTACGGGTCTGATGTTTATTTGATTACGTGTTTATATATATTTTCTGAGGAGATTGAACATCTATGATATTAGGTGTACTATTTGTGGTCATCATTTGTGAGAAGGAGAATCACTTCCCTGCTCAATGTGAAGAAAAAATTGGTGGGAAACTAAATACCAAATGACTCGACGCTATGAGATGTGATATGTTCTCCCGCACAAAGAAAGAGTTAGCAAATTTGCAAGTTCTTAGACATTTATCCCTTCAAACATCTTCACCTATGTTTGTTCATTTCAATTGCAATGATCCTTTCTCAATTTTGGTCTATTTAATTTCTTGGCACACATTATTAATTAACTGTGAAAGCAAATGAATAGTGCACTTTTAGTTCGTAACTCCACCCTTCCATGTTTTTGGTTCAGAGGGGACATGACAACAAATATGTGAATGATGATAAAATGTTTAATAAAGTATTATAACTTGCGTACATCTAAACTCCCTTCTTAAAGAATTTGGTAATGTCAAAATGAAATCCAATATTATATACAATATAGACTATGCTTATTTTATTTTAATTTGAATATAAAATTTTTAACATAGTTTATTGTTTGGTGTTTGTTTTTTTAGCTTATATACGGTGTTTGTATTGTGTTTTATACCTTATTATCTTAGTATCCATGGTTTTTTTAAACTTTGTTTTTTTTCCGATAAATGAAAACAAATTGTTAGAAAAAAGTAAAATAGATAGATTATATATATAGAGTTAGATTTGTTTATTATGGACATATCCTAGTTTATGTTTTGATTCAAATAAACCCAGAAAGCAATAAGGTATCTATTTCATACTTTTAAAAATCCCCTAAACCAATATAGTTTTTCAAATGTACGAAAGAAAGTTCCATACTTAATTCTGATGTATATATGTTTGGATTGTTTTGTCTCTTAATTCAAAAAGTTTTGAAAGCTGTCACAATCCTAATATCAAAATAAAAATGAAGGTTGAGTGATGAAGAAAGCATCACGTGAGTCCACGCACGAAGGGATCAATCTCAAACAGTGTCGGTAGGCACATGCGTTCATGTGACCATGCATGCATGAGTAATCCCAATTCTATATATTATATATTTTTGTTTGTATGTTGACAGCCTCAAATTAGAACTTTCTGATATTTTTGTTTCAGTACTCTTTACGTTCATAATTAATTATTTTCTAAACCGAAGATCCAAAATCAAGATCAACAAAAATGTGGCTAATAGAAAAATCTTGTTCGTTTGTTATATACATCGTAATACGATAGTCTCATCTCTAGCTAGTTGTTTAAATTTTTATTATTTCAACTTAACTCATGATAGTTTAATTAATTTTCTTAATTAGTTTACGAACTCAAAATATATATCATACATATTTATTAAATAAAAATTGTAATGAGAAATCAACTTCAAAATTATTTGAAGTACTAGCTAGGGATTCTTCTGTTTGTGAATATTGCTGTTATAAGATTCTTATGTCGAATGTACAAGAACCAATTAAAGAAAGAGTTAAATCAGTCTATATATCGATTATGATTTAAAAACGAATTCAAACTACGTAAAACTATAATACAACATTTTTAATATGATCCCATTTGTCACATGCTTCATAGTAATCTCTCGAACAGATGTCACCGCACGTGCAACAAAAATATTTGAATTGGATGTCAAACTACTACGCAACTTAGTGAAGTTAAACTCCGGTGGGGAAGGTGGAGCCAAGTGGACTCAAATTTTTATTTCATATCTCAAACTTTTATCAGTTTGTAAGTATATTTTGTGGAACTTATCATTTTAGGACAGAAACTTAAACCAAGTCGCCTTGATTCAGTAGAAAAGAAGTTAAGTCTTGCCATTTGGGTTCGAATAACATTGATCACGGGATTCGAGATTTAACATGGTTTTTTCCGATTTCAAAAGATTAATCTTCGTGACTAGAAAGCTTTTGGGATCACTCTTAAATTACAAAAAAAAAAAAATTTAATTGAAAACAATTATATACGGTAATGAGATCATCGTCAATATGACAACTTCTATTACAGAAACTATTCAAACAACTATGAATGTGTGATTTGCTTAAATCATAAGCTAATGAAACAAAACTATATGCTATTTTTTTATATAAAAAAATATGGAGATAAATCATCCAACTCTCTCACCAATATATCAAAAGGCACCGCTGTTTCAATAAATTACGAGCTTATAGTTGCCAACAGGGTTGGTTCCCCCCAATGCGTGCATATACACCCAATCTCAACCCACATCTCATGTTAGTGTTTACATATTTACGAAACCCAAATAACAAAAAAAAGACACAACTTATGCTTTGGGTAGACAATTCATTGTGATTTGGGACATCCCAACTCAAACAAGATTTATGCACTTATGACTTTTCTCAACCACCGTTTACTATCTCACTTCTTCATCCTCTCTTTTTTTTTTCTTCACAAATTTATCTATATGACATATATTTGACTGCATTGTAATTTTATACTATTGTTTTTCTTGGGATAAAGAACTGAATTCGGAGCGTCTAGTGTTTGTTTTTTGTCCCCATGGTCTTACTACTGTTCGGCATTTATTTTGGTAATTTAAATTCCACTCAAATTTACTCATATTATATAACCAAAAAAAAGTTTATATGAATCTCTCTTTTTGTTTTGTGTGATAATTTTTATAAATCTTTTCTGAAATTGGAGTTTTAGTGTGGATATGTTTTTTTTTTCATTACCATGTCTTAGAGTGGACATTTTTACAAAAAAAAAATGTCCTAGAGTGGATATATATTTTTTTAAAAAGATAGACAACTGAATTTTCGATAGATAGCCAAAAACTTTTGTTATCCTCTATTTATACATTATCATCATAAATACTTTTATTGCATATGATGATCAATTTATCGGATCTACCTACATATAACATATGCGATTTTGGTGAAGGACTCTACTAACAATTAAACGACGTATAATTTTCGTTGTAATTTTGTATATTTTATATTGATGATTCTTACATGTATTTGCCAAGGCCAATCTTAATCCTATTCTTGATATTCAAGACTACGACGGATGATTCTGTTTGTAAATAGTTTTTGTTTTTGTTTTTGTTTCCTTAAGAATCAAACTCAATACTTGATTTAGAAATGTTAACCCCTCAGCCATTGGATAAATGAGCTTGTACAACTGGAGAGTGGATTTAGATTTAAGATCTGAGTTAGAAAAAATTAATTAGATGTATAATTTATATGGTTTTTGACTTTGAATATAAAAAAAGAAGGTAATGATATTATTCTTATGTCATTTGTTTAATTGCATGGAAGATTCGGAGCTTCCGTAACGGGTGGAAAAGACAACTATCATATCATGGTCATATTTTAAAAATGATTCAAATTTTGTTCTACTTACTAAAAGACAAAGTTACTAACACATGTACAAGATCGATCACTTGCACTTACAAAACATGTTTTAGTTCTTGTTCAAATTTTTTGATCGTTAATTAATTCACCAAGATTGGTATAGAAATGGACGACTCTTAGTTGACTATTAGATTGTGAGAATAATAATAATAATAATCTTTATTTTTTTCAGCTATTTTTCACCCAAAATTAGAAATGAACATTGCCTGCCGACACATTGTTGTCACATTCATAAAAGACTAAAACTATATTATACTTTTGAAATTTCAAAAACAAAAATAAAAGAGTTATTATATTAACTCTGCCGTTTTCTCTCCTCCTGGTACCTTCCTTCACTTTCTTGTTTCTTCAATATAAACCTCATTTTTTTCTCAACTTCATTCACCAAACCTTCTCTTTATCTCCCTCCTCACTCTGTTTAGGAAAGGATCAAAGTCTTGATGAATGATCCCATAAATTAAAGTTAACAAAGTCCAAGAAGGACCAAACTAATCTCTTGAGTCTAGTTGGTTTAAGAGGATCTCACTTTTTCTTGCATAATTTCATAAAGATACGTATATATCTAATGGGTTCTAGTACTACCACCATTTTGGTTCTTGTTCTTCTTCTTCTTGGGTTGGTTCAGCTGGCAGTTTCAGGGCATGACTATAAACAAGCTTTGAGCAAAAGCATTCTCTTCTTTGAAGCTCAAAGATCAGGACACCTTCCTCCCAACCAGAGAGTTTCTTGGCGATCTCATTCTGGTCTTTACGACGGCAAATCAAGCGGCGTAAGCTCTACATTTTAAAAAAATAAAATACTTTAAAATTCATATATGATATTAATTACTACTAATATTCAAAACTCTCTGTTAATTAATCAGAATTTATTCCCAATTATTTTATAACATATAGTTATTTATGTATAACAATTTATAAATATATTAAACGCTGTCTATAGAATCTAGATCCATATTACGATTTGACTTTCCGTTGACCCGAATATTTAACTAATATGATCAAAATCTAAACGTTTGGATGGTTTTGGCCACCTAAAACGTCATTACAAAAAGCTGTTTTTAAAAAACATTGTTTAATACTACAATATGGTTATTAATTAATTTAAAACACATTTTGAAATCAATGAGCAGGTTGATCTAGTTGGCGGTTATTACGACGCCGGAGACAATGTGAAATTCGGGCTTCCGATGGCTTTCACGGTGACCACAATGTGTTGGAGCATCATTGAATACGGTGGCCAGCTACAATCTAACGGCGAACTTGGCCATGCCATGGACGCTGTTAAGTGGGGAACTGATTATTTCATTAAAGCCCACCCTGAACCTAACGTCCTCTATGGAGAGGTAACAAATTAAATAATTAACACTCTAATCACTTACTTTAGTAGTTATACTAATTACTCTATTTACATAATTTGCAAATTTGGTTATGATAAATATTTTGTAACCGTCTAGGTGGGAGATGGTAAGTCAGACCATTATTGTTGGCAAAGGCCAGAGGAAATGACCACTGACCGTAGGGCTTACAAGATTGACCGGAACAATCCCGGTTCGGATCTTGCCGGAGAGACCGCTGCCGCAATGGCTGCCGCTTCCATCGTTTTCCGCCGCTCTGATCCATCATACTCAGCCGAGCTACTCCGTCACGCCCATCAGGTTCTTAAATCCCTAACCAAAACAGAATATAACTAAAAAACCCGAGTTTAAATTCCGGTTTACTAAAATCGAGTTTGGTTAAGCACATTGTTTAAATTGAATTTGTACAATTTGCAAACTCCTTCCCTAATGTTTGATTGCAATAGAAAGAACTATAAATAACATTTTGAAGATAGTAGAAACAACCTTCTTATATTATCCTAAACCAATTCTTATGTTGGCAGCTATTTGAATTTGCGGACAAATACAGAGGCAAGTACGATAGCAGCATTACCGTGGCACAAAAATTCTACCGATCAGTCAGCGGTTACAATGTACTAAACACTAGTTTTATACTCTAAAAACAAAAACTCTTATATAATTGAAGTATACATTAATCCATGAATTCTCATTATAACCGCGATTTTGTATAACCAGGATGAGTTACTATGGGCTGCTGCATGGTTATACCAAGCAACCAATGACAAATATTATCTAGATTACCTCGGCAAGAACGGCGACTCGATGGGCGGTACCAGCTGGTCGATTTCAGAATTTGGTTGGGACGTTAAGTATGCTGGCGTTCAAACCCTTGTCGCTAAGGTAAAATACACTTCAATTTTAACCATACTTTTCGGTTTTCTATGGTTTAAGTAAATTGGTTTTACTAAACCGAGATTGTTTTGTTTGGTTTATAGGTTTTGATGCAAGGTAAAGCCAAAGAACACAAGGCCGTGTTCGAGAGGTACCAAGAGAAAGCAGAACAGTACATGTGTTCGTTGTTAGGTAAAAGCACCAAGAACATAAAGAAAACTCCCGGCGGTTTGATTTTCCGACAGAGCTGGAATAATATGCAGTTTGTCACGAGTGCTTCTTTCTTAGCCGCCGTCTACTCTGACTATCTCTCGTCTTCCAAAAGAGATCTACGTTGTTCTCAAGGAAACGTTTCTCCATCCAAACTCCTAGATTTTTCTAAATCACAGGTTTGCCCCCAAAACTTTCTTGATTTGTTGATTCACCCCCAATATATAGAACCAAATTAACACTATAAGTCTATAAAGTCTATAATTGAATTTGAAACTGTAAATACAATACTAAATTTTGATTCTAGTGTCCAAATATGATATTTGGGAGTAGGTATAATAGGTAGGGCGGAAAAATTAAATCTAAAAATACTCAGATTACAGAAATTAATTGGACTGAAAATCGCGACTAAATGTCAAAAGTTAATAGTTTAGAAATAAAATTTCATAACACTAAAACACTACAAAAATAACAAAAGTACAGTTAATCCTATTTCGATTTTAAAAATTACAATCTCCTACTACTATACCATTTGTCAAAATCTAACTTATTTGGATTGGGTAATTGGGATATGGATTCTAATATCCGTTAAATAAATAAAAATATAACAAAATGGGACATATTGTGGAGAAAATATCCCACATTGGAAGATGTGATGGGACTTAAGTAATATATAAAGAGTTAGGGTCAATACACTCATTGCCAATTGGTTTTGAGTTGGAAGTTCATAACAAATCATAATTTAACACATATATCTATGTAAATTAAATACATGATTAATTAATTCGAAATGAATCAGGTTGATTACATTCTTGGAGACAACCCTAGAGCGACGAGTTACATGGTCGGATACGGAAACAACTATCCACGACAAGTCCATCACCGTGGTTCATCAATTGTCTCCTTCAACGTCGATCAAAAGTTCGTGACTTGTCGTGGTGGTTACGCCACTTGGTATAGCCGAAAAGGAAACGATCCTAATGTTTTGACCGGTGCTCTTGTGGGTGGACCTGACGCATACGATAACTTCGCTGACCAACGGGACAACTACGAGCAAACCGAACCAGCAACGTATAACAACGCACCTTTTCTTGGTGTACTAGCCCGGTTAATTTCTGGTCCGACCGATTTTAACCAGCAACTTCCCGGTAAGATTTATGCATAGTAAAAAATTTAAAACTCGATAAATCAATATATCCCTTGTTTCCAAATTTAATTTTCGATTCTTTTTATATATCGATAAATTAATAACTCGATAAAGTAATAAATATCATAGCCCGATATTACTAATTTATAAAAGTTTTACAAAACTATCTAACAATAAAATACTGGACTTTCCAATTTCTAATCAACTTGGTTAACCGGGTTAGTACTGACCGAATTTCTGATTTCAGGTGTTAGTCCGAGTCCAAGTCCGGTTATCATAAAACCAGCACCGGTACCGAAAAAGAAACCCACAACACCTCCTGGTTTGTCATCTTTAGATATCTTATACCTAAACCAATTGTGAATCAAACATTTTATTCCATTAACTTTAAACTTAACCAATTTGCTTAATCTATGTTTTGTTTAGCAGCTTCTTCTTCTAGTCCCATTACCATATCACAAAAGATGACAAGCTCATGGAAGGACGAGGGAAAAGTTTACTATAGATACTCAACGAGATTAACCAATAGATCTACTAAAACGTTGAAAAATTTGAAGATATCAATCACAAAACTCTATGGTCCAATTTGGGGTGTGACCAAAACAGGAAACTCGTATGGTTTCCCCTCGTGGATGGAATCGTTACCGGCAGGAAAAAGCATGGAGTTTGTCTATATACACTCAGCTTCTCCGGCAAATGTCTTGGTTTCTAGCTATTCTTTGGAGTGATGTGTAGAAGTGTTTACGTAACGTGTGTGTAACCGGTTTACTTTCTTGTAAGCTTGTTCACCATGCTTTTGGGAATATTCGGTTTAGTTAATTATACCGAGTGGTTAGATTTTTGGGAGGATGAGAAAGACATGTATTCTCTAGTTTGTAAACAAGTAGAGGGAGAGAGAGATTTGAGACTGTGAAACTAGGACTAATATTTCTTGTAATTCAAGAAAGCTTGTTTCTGTTTATCTTTGGTAATGGTCATTGGTCGATCCTTATCGGTCCAAATGTTATCATGTTTACATTTACTGCTTTATTTTGAGTTTGGTCCTTAAGTTTTTCTATGTTCTATCTAAGTTAATGTTTTGTACGTTAATAAGTAGTCCAATGAACTCAGTTACGGCAGGCCCTGATCAAAATCTAACAATTAGTCATGAACCAATATTATATCATGAAGCATATATATATTGGTTCAACAAAAGTGATGCTAGAACGAATCCAAATCTAGCACTTGTTCAAACCGAATAGTCAGAAAATCCGAATTGGATATGTTACTTGACTCTCATTTTTTTGTAGTATTAATTCAAATATCAAAGAAACCTTTTGCTAACTGTTTTCTGCATTGTATATTTTTACATATCATTTTCTCAGCTACAATAGTGCTGTATACAAACTTTCTAATTCAATTCTAAAAGTTATATATATATATATAATACATTTAAATAAAAACTTGTCACCGAGGAGAATGACAAAGCAGGAGTACTGTGAGAAACAAACTCTCAAGCAAATTTCATATTAAAAAAAAAGTGAAAAACTACAGAAAGAAAAAAAACCAAAAAAAAAAAACTAATCGAATAACACAAAAAAAAAAAAGAAACAAATGATAGAAAAGAGGTTAAAATCGAAAAATTTAATTGAAAGACAAAACTAGTAATAATAATAATAATTTAGAATCGTGAACTAAGAAGAAAAAAAAAAACTAGGAAACTTTGGAGCTTCTGAGATCAATAACGATAACATTTATGTTTTCTTTGCTTCCCCTAGCAATTGCAAGCTCTGCTAGTATCACTGCTGCCTTCGTCGTGCTTGATTCACTTTCACATCTGCCATATAATATCAAACAAGGACAAAACAAAAACAAGTATCAGATTCTATATTAATTAGTCTTATAGGTATAGTAATTATGTTAATTCTACAATTACATAAGTTAGGCACTAACCCGTCTGGTACTTTGCCGTAGAGACAACGTTTGACAAGCTGATATGTGTCACTGTCGGAGACAACGTCCCAAAGGCCTTCACATGCAAGTACTATGAAATCGTCTATCTTTTTTCGTTTATGTATCTTCAAGATTTGATCCACACCATTCTAAAAAAATATATATATTACAAAAAATATTTTATAACGAAATAAAAAACCCTAGAAATATTACATTTTATAAATTATACAATTTAATGAGTTTAAATTGCAACAAAAAGTTAATTACCTTGTGATGATGAATATGGCAAAGAGGCAAAGCTACTCCGCCGTGAGAGTAAAGAACCACCCTTGCGCCACCGCGGCAGAGCACAATCACCTCATCTTTTCCTACAATTGTAACCACCGCTTCTCCCGCGGTGGTTCCAACTGTCCCCACCGTCTCGGAAAAACAAGATCTCATAACTTTGTTCCAGTCCGCGGCCACTCCACGGCCGTGGCATGCTTTCACCTCCTCCTTCACGAGCCGACGCAGCCTGTCCTCGAAGAATTTAGCCAGCCTAAGACCGTCAAAGATTCCGAAAATGTCGTAAGACGGTATCTCGTCGACGACGGTGGAAACAGCGGTTGTCATAGCTCTCTGCCGTCCCATGACTGAGACTACTCCATGTCCGGCGTTTGTTTTCCCGTCTTTATCGTTGATCGCCACGTCGGCCATAAGTGCATCGACAACAACGTGTGTTCCTCCTCCTGATGTCCCAACATCTCCTAAATACGTAGAAGATCATATTTTTTTTCTCTTCCTTCGTTTGAAGGTTTGAATAAAATATTCGATTGTGACAAAAAAAAAGTTTACACCAAAGTTATGTTTACTTTTATTTTGCTAAGATTCAAAAAATAAATTAAAAAGTAAATATGTTTTTTTAAGCATAAAATGTTTTCTCAAGTTATTAAACCAAAAACAAAATTTCATCTTAAAATAACCAAGAACACAAGTTATTAACTACTAGTTTAATTTTTAAATTTTTGTCTTAAGTTAATAACTAAGAAAAGATTTAGTCTTAGGTTCCATAAAAATATTCTTTAATAATTTATCATATATTTTTTTCTTGTTTTTAGAATGACATTTTAATTCTTATGACATGAAGATATATATCATAAAACAAAAAAAAAATAGTCTTGTGCTAAATTAGATTTCAAACACTCTTGATCAAAAACTAGAAATGAAGCAAAACTAGAGGCTTACATAACTAGTTACGTACCGTTATCTTGGATCTTTGGTAGCTTCACAGGTCTGTCCTCGCCACCGACGGTTAATCCCGGATCATCAGTAACTCTTACTCGCTTACTCTCGCTGCAGTCGCCATCTTCGGCCACTATGGGTATAGTAATGTCCGATTTCATGATATTTTTGATTCCACTAAAACCTTTCAAGAATTAACACATCCGTTGAAGTGAGCAAAGAAAAAAGTGATTTATATTACCTAACACATGCTTCTGTATATATACATATATATCTTGTCGTGTCTTTTTTTCTTTCTTTCTATTATATCTTATAACGACACAAATGAAAAAATAAAATAAAATAAACTAAATGACGGTCTAGAGATTGCCACTTCTGATACGTTTTTTTTGTGTGTGTGGAGTAAGAAAAGGATTTAAATAGAAAACGTAATCTAGACACCTTGGTAGACCGCATTGTTTGTGATTTATATATATGTGAAATGTGATGGCTATTTACTATTTAGATATCTTTGTTTTATACTTTGGTTTGTCTACTAGTCAAGTGGTCTGAGTCTGAGACTATATAAACACTTCTTTAACTCGAAACATTGGAGATCGAATCCATCGTCGAAGGGTCGGTGGGAACATTGCATATCTTTTAGCCATATCAGGCTAATGCAGTAATGCGTCGTCCACTATTATATTAGGCTAACAAATTTACAAATTTCGATTCCTATAAAAAGAAAAAAGGTAAAAATCGATTCCTATGTTCTTCTAACCAAATTTTTTTTATATATATGGAATTTGTGACACAATCAAAATTATTGTAGATATTAGAATCGTTACGTTTCTATACAACATTTAATTATAATCAAACAAGTATCGGGAAACTTACGTGTAAGTTTTATAATATTGTGAAATTTTTTGTTAAATGTTTTTAGAGATGATCATGCGTTTTCAGACATAAAAATATAACTTTGAGAAAGAAAAAAATTAAAGCTTAAAAGGGTTACATATACACATATAAATAAGTGACAAATATATACTACATAATACGTATGTATGGATATTACAAAATTCTGCAAGTCTCACTCAACTTACTACTTTATTTTTTAAAAAAGAGTTATAAAATTTATAATCAATTAACTTATTATAAACCAGTAAAACGTCGACGGTATATATAATAAATTTTATCAAAAATCTCTATTCTTACGATCTAAAAATATACAAAATACCCAAACGTTGTTGATTGAGCAAATACCCTTTTTTTTTTTTTCCATCAAACGTCGAATAATATAGTTTAACGCATTTATAATAAATATAAAGTATCATGGAAATAAACAAAAAGAAACATCATATGCATGCGAGTGAAGGTCCGTCCACTAACGGACACATATTACGAGCACAACGACACACGTCTGTTTGATAACTTGCATGCATATTTATTCTTCAACTTGCATATGTATTTCATAAAAGCTCTCAAATTAAAAAGAGAAACACACAAATAAAAGGAAGAAATAATGACAACAATGCTTAGTTTTATGAAACGGATAGGTACAAGATTTTTTATAAAAACCTTTCTTGGAATTTTCTCTTTTAAGGATTGCTACTTGGAATATATATATATATACAGCTAAGTATAATGATCCACCAGCAAATCCAAAATGCGTTTCTGTTGTCTTCGTTGGTCAACTTTGGCTCCGAATGGTAACCATACCGCACTACAAAACCGCACCGCAACAGTGTTGTAACAGTGTCAAAATATCTACATATACATATATATCTATATATTTTCGTTATTATTTGAACCGTACCGCACTTCTCCCGCAGTGAAAACCGCAGTTACCATTCGGACCCTTTATGCTAATAATATATATATGCACTAAAGTTGATTTTCTAAAAATCTTCAAACTACTTTTCTTTTTAAACAAAAAAGTTAGTATTCCCTCCGTTTGAAAATAGTTTTATTCTAATTTCTTTTTTTTTTTCAGTTTAGTTATGTTTTCATTATTAGTATCATTTTAATAAAAGAGTATCTTATATTTTTTTCATTAAATAAATAAGTATTAAATAAGCTTGAAATTATAATAGTTAAATTTATTGAATTTTTTAATGTAAAACAATCTAAAACGATAACTAATTTGAACGGAAGAAATTAAATATAGAAAATCATAATTTTATTTTCCTTTCATATAAACCTATTGATGAGTAGAAAAAAAAACACAATAGGTACCTAACCAATGAGCAAAACCTGTCGTTAGCACTATCTAACTTAAGTAAAAGTTGTAAATAAGATTGGTGTTCAGTATCTAATAATATTAAGAGTTTTCAGTTTTATATGTTCATGATCTGCTAATGGTTTACTTCAAAATGTCTCTATCACCTATCGTATTGGTTCGTTAGTTTGATCTGGTCCGGTCCGGTTTGCTGTAACACCAAATATGTAGATATCATATGACGTTTGTGTAGTAACGGTCACATAAACTGTTCATTGCTCAATTATGACATTCCACGTCACGTTTCCTCTCCAAAAGGGTTTTCTTACCCTGACTCTTTCCTTTTTGGTCTTATATTATGAAGAAAATATTTGTTTATTTATTTATTGATTGAAAGATATAAGACATTATAGTTACGATGAATAGATTCAGTTAACCAAATGGAAATGTATAAACAACAAGAATTGAATAAGTGTATATAGTGTATATATATATATATATACATGTATCTTGAGAACCGCTTCTACCTTAGACTTATCTGCCGCTTCGTTACATTGGTGCAGGATGTGTTTGTGGACTGAATCCAGCAAAACGTGATCCGATCCATAATAGATTATATCTTACTAATAGGTTACATGCACTATTTTGAAATCGTGGATCTTTCGTTAAATGATGTGAATTAGGGTTTAGTAGATATCGCTCCTGAAGCATACGTACGTGCTTATTTATCAATGTACCATTTGGCTCAAGTAATAAGTATCCTTTAACTGCTTTCGATACAAACGGGATGGTCGAGGTTCTAGAACCGTCAATTGGTCTGTCCACCAACTATTGGATGTGTTCAAATGGACAATTTTATTTATGTGATATATTTGGACGGTCATAATGAACATAGATCTAAAATATATCTATGTCCAATAAAAATCATGTCTATTTGGACATTCTAGTTTTACTTTTATTATTTCTGTTTCTCTTCATAAAATTTAAATTAGAACGTAAATTGTTTCGCCAAAAGCGCAAATTCACGTTTTTTCCAAAAAAATGCAAAATCATGTTTTTCCACCAACAACAAAAAATTACATTTTCCCACCAAAACTCAAAATCACATTGTTTCGCCAAAAAAACGCAAAATCACGTTTTCCCGCCAAAAACGAAAAATCAAGTTTTTTCGTCAATAAAAGAAAAAATTATGTTTTCCCGCCAAAAACGTAATTTTACGTTTTCATGAAAATGGAAATTTATAAATGTCAAAAATATTAGTTTGTAAATGATTTAGGTGTATTGTAGATCAATAATTAAATTAGTGTGACTAACATTAAGATTGAAAGTGCCTATTAGATGAAAGCATGTGTATTTTAGGCATTTTTAAAATCAAATCAACTCATCTAGATAAGAAATATAAAATTTAATTTTCTCCAAAATTAAAAACCTTAAGATTTTTTGAAAATTGGACTGTCCATTGTCCATATGGTTTTGTCTATCATATCCATAGACAAATGGTATTTTTGTCCAATTGGACAATCTTTTGTATGGGCGTGTCCATGGACCATCTATAATAGTCTAGACTGGACAAGCTCATGAACGGCCCGCCCAATTGATAGCTATAGATAGATTAATGATACATATCAAAGCCATTAAAGGTATTTTTGTTCTCTTTGTTTATATATATCAACGTGGACCGGATAAACGCATGGACGGCCCGCCTAATTGATAGCTATAGATGGATCAATGATACATATCAAAGCCATTAAAGATATTTTTGTTCTCTTTGTTTATAAATATTTCAACGTGTCCAACCAAGTTAATTTGGAACCATATGTGGAACTTTTCAAGGAAGTAAAAACTAAGACATGTTGTAGCATGTCGAGTTGCTATATATGTAACATCTCAAAATATCAACACAAACTTATTAAACTATGTCTTATGCAAAAGAAAGAATGAATTAGATAAGTAGAAGAAAACTACTGTCCGGAAGCTTGACCTTCCTTTGTTGTCTTGTACATTTCATCTATCACATTCTGTTTGAATAACACCAATAGAGGAAAACATTATGAGCTTCGTAAAGCCTAATGTGTTTTTAATATTATAATTACGGCCAATTACCTGATAATATTTGAGCAATTGAGGCCTCTTCTTTTTATAGGTCGGAGTAAGAAGGTCTCTTTCCATGTCGAAAGCCAGTGGTTCTAGATGAACAGCTTTAATGATCTCAAAGCCCTTTAACTACAAAAGCAGAGAGTTAAAAAAAACCAAAGAAAGTTCAAAATTAAAGAGGAGAAAGAGAACAAAAAGAAGAAAACCTTTTTCTCTTTGGCTATTTTAACGAGTTCGCCAAGTATGAATGCTTTTGCCTTGGCGTTTTGGCAGATGGAGTTGAAGTCTCCATTCACTCCATTCTCCGCGGCCCATCGTTCGAGAGTTTGTTGGGCCGGGTTAGTTATCGCGACCAGGAAGGACTCAAAGCTGTTTCCATACACCCATACCTATAAAGACAAACATATATAGGGATCAAGATATCTTGAAATTAGCAAGACATCGATCTGACTATACTTACTGCCAATTGGTTTTGACTTAGAAACTCGTGAAATATAACAACGATAGAAAGAAAGGCTACAATATAACTTACTGAATCAATAGCTTCTACTTGACTGTAGATATTTTCTATATTCTCAACTGCGACGTACTCTCCTTGCGCGAGTTTGAATATGTTCTTTTTCCGATCAATTATCTTCATGCTCCCATTTGGTTGCCACTCACCAACATCACCTGGTGAATACATAGTAAATTTAATAAGGTAAAGAAGAACTGACATTGACAATGATATAGCTAGCAAAGCAAAAAGATCAAAGATATGTGGTGTTTAATTAGTAACCTGTGTGCAACCATCCATCAATGAGAACCTCTTTTGTGAGATCTTCACGTTTGTAATACCCGGAAAACAAAGTTTTTCCACGGATGCAGATTTCGCCACGCGGAGTACTTCCAAGAGCATCGTAATTCATTTCCGGGATAGATTCAAGGCGTATATCTACGTTTGGAACGGGTGGACCAACCGTTCCAAGCATGTCTAGTTCATCAGGGAACGTTGCAAAAGTTCCAGCACAGCTCTCGGTTAGACCTACAGCCAAGAAAACAATCATAAGATAAGAGATTGTTATCTAATTGACTCTCTTTTGGGTATAGAGGTATACCATATCCTTGAAGAACATGACAACATGCCACAACTCTTAGAAATGATTCAATGTGACTAGCAAGAGGAGCTGCTCCAGATAGAATAATCCTCACATTGCCTCCAAGTCCTTGTTTAACCTTGAGAGAGATTACATAAAAGAGTTGAAGTCTCAAAATAGTTGCAGATATTTTTGGAGATTACTCACCTTGTTGAATACAAGTTTGTCACAAAATGGAGCAGCTGCCACATGAGACTGTCCCTTCTTCATATTTCCAAATTTACTGAAGAGGATTGAGTGAGTTAGTTAAATATCTACATGCATTTTAAGTTCAGGTTTTAAGTGACAAACAAAAAGGACTTACTAGGAAAAAGCAACATCAAACACCTTCTTTTTGAAGAAACCACCACCAGATAGTTTCTGCTGGAGTCCTGTTGGAGATAATAAATCACATATAAGTGGTTTAAAAGACGAAACCAAGTTTAGTAAATATGCTCTAACTGGATCAACATATGTTATACGAGAGCTCAGTAACAAATACCTGTATATACTCGATCTAGAACACGAGGAACGGCGCAAAAGATACTTGGTTTTAGCTCACCAAGGTCTTCAATCAACAACTTGACATCCTGAGGACATGATATAGAACTATTATACTCTTATACAAAATGAAAATTCATTTAGTTGGAAGATTAGATTTGAGTTATATACTCACTCACCCCTCGCCAGAAACCAATAGAACCACCTACTTGAATAACACATTCTTCGACAGCCCGGTCAAATACGTGCGCCAGAGGAAGATAAGAAATATACACATCCTTCTCAGATATCTGTTTTGATTTCCACAATTTAACACAACTAAAACTTCAACATTGTAGCTAGCTTCAGTGTAAATCATACCAAGTAAAAAAAAAAAAACTCACAGTTGCGTTAACACTCTCTAGGAAATGCATCACTCCAGTTGTTATAGTAACAATGCTTTCGTTCGAAATCATAACTCCCTTTGGATCACCAGTGGTTCCACTCGTATACATAATTGTGCATATGTCGCTTTCCTTTTTAATGGGGAGATCATATTGCTTACCTTCACCCTGTCATAGGTAACCACAATAAAAATATAGTTTATATGTTATATCATATTATATGTAATGATAATATTCTAGAATTAGAAGAAAGAAAAAAAAAAAAGCAAATGGAAAAGACTCCTACCAGCTTCAAGAACTCATCCCAAGAATGTATTATCAATCCTAATTTTTCAGCTTCTTCTTTTTGTTCCGGTTTGACACAGCCAAAGCTCACAACAGCTTCATTTTGTAACAAACTGATCATTAGTATCACAAGTATTATAAAACGAAAAAGATCGATGATTGGATCCACTTAGTATTACTCACTCTTCAGATATTTTGTTGAGTTTGGACAAGTCTTGAAAATCTGAAAGTTAAAAGGAATGAGAATATATACAAACTTACAAACAAAGTTATAGTACACTATAGATATATAATATGTGAAGGATACCTCAGGGATCTTCTTCTCCTCCACAAATGCAACTGATACCTCTGCGTGTGAAATAATAAATTCCACAGCACCAGCACCTATGTTAAGAAAACCGGATTGTGTTGATAATACAATAGAAGACTCTATAAAGATGATCATCAAAACACATGATAAGTATATACCTAATGTATCGTATAAAGGGACACAATAGAGGCCATTCGCATTACATGCCTGCATTAATTACAAGTGCACCATCAATCAAGTCATAGTAGACGAATATCAAAGGTATTAGCAGAGTTGAAAAGTTCCACATACCTCCATGCTTATGATCCACTCACAACAATTTATACCATAGATACCACATTTTTCTCCCTACATTTCCCAGATATATACATATAAGAGACAAACTTAAGGCACAATAAAATCACATTTAAAGATATATATAAGAACAAAACACGCAAATATGAATTTTTAACCTCCTGAATCCCACAACTACGTAGAGAATTTCCAAGTTTTATGACGATATCGTATACTTCTTTGTATGTTTTCCACACGTACTTCCCTGCCTAATAAGAAAAAAAATGAAACTATCAAATCAAAAACACAATATCTCACACTAAATTCCAAATAAATTAAATATAATACTACACCTTCCCATTCACAATCTCACGGCGACCAAGCATTCGATTGTTTGGATATTTCTCAACAGCCGTGCTACAAGATGAAACACAAGATCCATAATCCATACACGTACGTTTATAACAATCACATGCATGTTTCAATATGATAATTAATGCAACAATCATGGATCATATATTATTTTTTCATACGAACAAAACTTATTAGAAAAAAAAAAAACCCTTCAAAATATATAACAATGTAACAAGAAACCTAATCACACAAATACACATTTTTGGTCGGGAAAACATAAAAAAAGAAACGAGATTCAGACCGGAAAATATCCCAACAGCTGTGGATTCCGTCGATCGGATTAGGGAAACCGTTATTGGCGAAAGTACTACGATAGACAGGACCAACAGAAGGGTTTCCATCGGTGGCTTCCTTAGCTGCCTCGACCTCAAAGATGAATCTCTTCTGTGTCGTCATTTTTTGTTTCTCTCTAGCTCTCTCCTAGAAAGCAGAATTTTTATGTTTTAAGACAGATTGCTATATTTGTTTTAGGAAGCTTAAGTGTTTGAGTGAGGTCACGGCTTAAAAACCGGTAGGTTAAGAGCATCATCTCTAACTTCTACTCTAAATATAGAGTAGTAAAGTAATTAGTGTTTACGCTATTTTAAGAGTGATGATAACTTTTTTTCATTTACAAAGTGATTCTTCAAACTTTTATATGCTTTAGTTTTATACTTAAAACTTATATTAAAAGAATTTTAGTTATCTAGTTTATTAAATTTTATAATACTAAAGAAGACATATATTAAAAGCGTTTAATTATGGAGAAGAAAAATAAACTAAAGACGTTATTTTTGGAGTTCAGATATACTTTTGTTGAACTATTGTCAATGAAGTTGATTTAGATAAACAATTTAAACATATTACAGTAGTATTTTTTAAAATTGGAAATAACATGAATTTGTAAATTCATTGAACTATTTAAAATATTAAATAAATTGATAAATGTTCTATCTAAAGAAAAAAGTGTTAAAATATCTCCACGAGTGTCAAAATTATCAATCCTTACCCTAGCTAGTGGTTTTACTATTTGGATCTTAAAGAATTGGTGGGTTAAATAAGTTACTAGTCAAAATGGACTGATGAGGTCATGTGAGTTGGGTTAAGTTGATAGGTTGGCTAAGTAAGATTTAGGATATATAATATTGTATATAGACAACGTAGAAACAAGGCTAGTTCACTAGGCATATATCATGTATAGTGAGAAAACCTTAACACTACTGTTGTTAGTTAAGTAGCTGATACTATTATGATATGAGACCCGTATTGAAAGATCATTTTGATAACTAAAACAAAATGCATGTACACTTTAACATTTTTGTCGCATACACGACAATTATTGAAAACATGAAAAACAACAGTGTCAAAGATGAGTGTCCCTTCATCTCCGGTTGTTACTTGGTATCTTCATTGATGGATATGCTCTAAGCAGTTTCAACTATATTCATTGAGTTTTTGGTGCACACAGTAGAACATGCGTTGGCACAATTTGCAACTGCTTCACTCACGATTTCACTTGCATCTAGTCATCCAAACAAAATTTGAACGAATTGTTTTTTGTGGATAATTTAGAAACAAAAAAAGTTGATGATAGTAATAATATGTATGAGAAATTAGTTTTACCGGAGTTTTAGAAAGTGGTTAAAGCACCACACACAGACGATACATATCCATCATTGCAGCTGACAACAGTAACAGTACCTAAAGACAATAAATAATATACGTAAATAAAACAAACAATTAATTAGTGTTTTCGAGAATGTCACTTAAACTAGGTTCGGATCCGGGAAATAATTACATATATATAACCTTTAATAGATTAGAATATGTCACATTTTAATTTTATTGCAATGCATTTGATTACGGTGAATTATATATTTGTGTAATAAGTTTAAATAAAATAATAAACGAAAAAGCGAGTAAATAATAATACAATGAGTTTTGATACAATTAAAAAAAACAGTGAAAATTTCACAGCACGAAATAATAATTTTATCGACAAATTATTCAATTTGACCATTTTTATAGTAGAAGTATGAATATATGTAAAAATTACATACTTACAATATATTTTTTGAACGACCAACCGTAACAGAATTCATTTTTTAAAAAACATTATTCATAACTCTCTTTACCATTATAATTGTGATTTTAACAAACTACCAGCGAACTATCTAAAATTTACATAGTTTTATATATAATATATTTTATCAATAAAAATTATGTGTCCAAACAAAATATTTTTAGTATTTTAAATTCTAAATTTTTATATATTTGAACCTTTTAATTATAATATTTTGAAACTTTAAATTATGCTCATGTAACAAATGTTTTAATATTGGTCATACTTATACTGATTTTAAAATCATTGTCCAAAATATCTAACTGAGTGTAGTTGAGTATTATATCCGTTTTGAAAAATTCAAATTGCAACATATGCAAAAAAAAAAATTTATTAGTTATTTTTGTTATATAGAAAAATATCATAAATTAAAAATAATATCAAATAAAAGTTAAAGAAGAATAATAATTGATTTATTAGAGATTTATTAGGAAATCATAAAATTAGTTATGGAAGTAATGGAAGTAATATAATTTTAAAATTAGATATGGAAAGTATCCGATATATGTATCCAAACCCATTTTAATATCCAATTTTGAAGTATCTAATTGTTAAAATCGGGTTAATGTTTTAATTTTGACCCGACCCATATTATATTTTGTATTTCTCTTTTACTAATATAGAGATATATCCGTTAGGACATGTTGTACCAGTAATGATTTTGCAGCCACTGAGGCTTGCACACCTTTCTCTGGAACCTTTCACGGCGAGACAAGCATGATATAGAGGTCTTTAGGAGTGGTTTCAGGACAGCAGCTCTTTGCGTCAACTTGAATATGTGCCATGGACAAACTCATAACGAGCACACTCACAATCAAAGTTTTGCCTTCCATCTCTCTTTTCACTAGTTGTTTGATCCAAAATGTATATAAAGAGTTAGAATTAAGCTCGTATTGATGAAATGGTACTGTCGAGACAAGGGTCGCTTAAATAATAGTTTTGTGTTTCTTCGTTTAATTTTTTGCCAACTCTCTTCTAGTTTTGTAGATATTTATTTATTTACTAAAATCCAAAACGTTTGTTACAACGTGTTTTGTGTTTCATTTTTTTAATTTTAATTTTTTACCACTTTTCTGTTCTCAATTTCTATTTGAATTATTTTATATGATGGGACCGTATATAAATGCAGATAACTAAAAAGTAAACTTTTTTTTTTTTTTTTTTTTTTTTTTTTTTTTGATGTGGATTGAATTTTTTTTTTTATTGAGGAAAATATTTTGTGAGCTGCCTAATATTAAGAAATTGATAAATTTATTGTATTTTTCTAAAATGAAATAAATTGATAAAGTTTCTATCTAAGAAATTAAATAAGTGTTTAAATATTTCCACAACTGTCAAAAATGAACCAATCCTCGTAACGTGACTCATTAACCCTAATGGTTTTACTATTTGGATCTAAAATATTTGATGGGTTAAAATAAGTTATTAGTCGCTGGATTGATGTGTTATGTGAGTTGGGTTGTAATGGTTAATATTGATGTACGAATCATTAACACAAATGGTTATACTATTTGGATCTTAATGAGTTGATAGGTTGATGTACGAATCATTAACATTAACACTAATATTGATGCACCCCTTTATGTCAACGTATGTCCGCCTAAATAGCTAGTTTTCATTGTATGATTTTATCCCATTCATAATTATATTTGTAATAAAATAGAGCAAAAATAAATGAATTGTTGTCAAATATAACTGCTAATAATAATAATATAAATTAAAGCATTTTAATGGAATTTTATAAGTTTAGGGTGGAAACTAATATTTTGGAGTTTTGATTTGGTTAAGTCTTAAGTTAAATTAAGTAGCTTATACTATCAAGATATGAGATACGCAGCAACAAAGCTAGTTCACTATGCAATATCATATATAGTGAGAATTAAGTAGCTTATACACTATCAAGATATCATATGAGATCGATCCTTATTGAAACACCATTTCGATAACTAAAAAGAATAAGATGAAATCTCATGATTCAGTGTTAAAAAAAAAAAACTAAAACTAATAACTAATAAATGAGGGAGAACTTATGTAAACCGGGAATATCTCTGTTTTCGCCGGATTTGTGAGAATATTTTCTGTTTTTATCACTTTTGTGACAAAATCTTTTAAGATCTTTTGAATTTTTACCCTAATCTGTTGTGTTCTTGAGAGCCGCCGTTGAACATACTGGTGAATTCGTTCAAGTTATCTACTTTTTCAGCCGTTAAGTGCACCCATGGAGTATGAGTTGGATAAAGCTTTGAAAGACATGTCGATCGAGGATGATAAACCAATCGTGCTGCAAAACCTTCCGCAATTCAGCTCTTTTTTGCGAAATAAGAGTAGTATCATTGGTCGCCTACTATGTCCTGAGAATCAGAAGATGTCTGATTTGATTCATGAAATGCCTCGCTTGTAACGTGTGTATAACAGAGCTAGAGGAATAGCTTTAACAAAGGATCAGTTTCAGTTCTTCTTTGATTCAGAGTCCGAGTTAACTACGGTTCTAGAGACCGGTGCTTGGACTTTTAATGATTGGAGTATTACATTGGAGCGTTGGGTGGAGAAGCCGCCGGATGATTATTTGAAAATAATTCCAATTTGGATCCGATTACGCAACATTCCGGTGAATTTCAACACAGCTGATACAATTAAGGAAATTGCTGCGCATATTGGGCAAGTTTCTCTTGTTGCCTTTGATCCCTTGAAACCGTTGAGTAAGGGTTATGTCAGGGTTAAAGTTCTTTTCGACGTAAACAAACCACTAAAGAACTTTAGAGAACTTCAGATTCCATCTGGAGAGGTGATTAACATTGGAGTGGAGTATGAGAGGATTCGCCGTCGTTGCTACCAGTGTCAACGATTAACTCATGACAGAGAGTGATGTCCATTTAATCCCTCAAACCGGCAAACTGTTGCTACGGGAGGTATTAAACTGGTCATACCAAGTCGTTTAGTCCCGAAAATAAGTAAGGATGATCCTCTGTTTCGAGTTTTGACTGATGCCGATGTTGGAATTGATCCGATATCTGGTAAGCCAAAAATTGCCAAAGAAGTTTTAGATGAGATGAGGCAATACTTGTCAGTTGCAGATCCACAGTTGCGAAAGATTCATGTTGAACGTGTTAGGAAGTCAGTTTGGGATTTGGAGGGTGATACCAATGGTCAACAGACTATTCTTCGTCTTGAAGCTCCAACAAAGTTTACCACAGAGGTTAATCAAGGGAAATGTTTGGTGTTTAATTTTGAAGGAGCTAGTTCTACGGCAAACTCGGGTGAGGATTGTGTCAACAAAGCTATTCGTTCTGGTAAAGCGATGTCTCGGCTTTCTCAGCCAGTGAAGTCTCGTTCTGCAACCTATGCTACTGCTTCTCAGAATAATTTTGGTTCTGCGGAGTTGAGAGCAAGTTTTTCAGCTGGTTCAAATGGAGTGCACCCAAAACAGTTGTCGAAACGTAAAAGACCAAATCAATGGAGGCGTAAAGCTCAGAAGTTAAGGGAAGGTGCAGTCACAAGTCAGCCTGCTGATAATAAGGAGATGGAGGAGGTGTCATCTTCTAAAAGGAAAGCTGTTGCAGAAGATCAAATAACATCTAAAGTCGCTAAGCGCATTGAGGATAAGGTGGTTCCACATGAGGAACCGCCGAATCAATTATGAGCTTTGTGAGCTGGAATTGTCAAGGTTTGGGGGGCAACTTGACAATTCCTATTCTACGGAAAATTCGTCGTGAACATTTTCCGGATTTTCTGTTCCTCCTGCAGACGAAGAACTCCAGTGATCACGTGGTGAAGTTACAACAGTCCTTGGGTTACGATCATGCATACATGGTGGATCTGGTGGGTTTAAGTGGAGGCTTAGCGTTGTTTTGGAAAGCGTCTTATACGGTTGAGGTCCTTAGTGCTGATTCCCGTATCATTGACATTCAGATTAAGCTAGGCTCGGTATCTTTCTTCGTATCATGTGTTTATGGTGATCCAGTGACACATCGTCGACAAGTTGTTTGGGATAGGCTTATAGGCCTAGGAGTGTCCAGAGATGAACCATGGTTAGTCTTGGGAGATCTTAACGAAATCATGGACAACTCAGAGAAGTTAGGAGGACCAACACGGGCAGAATCATCCTTCTTTCCTTTTAGGAATATGATTCATGATTGCCGTCTACGGGAGGTCCCTAGCATTGGTAATAAATTCTCATGGGCTGGGGAACGTAATCAGGTTTGGGTGCAGTGTAGGCTCGATAGGGCTCTCGGAAACACAGCTTGGTTTCATCTCTTCCCAAGGGTTCAAACTGAGTATTTGGAAAGAATTGGTTCTGATCATCGTCCTATCATCACAAGGTTTGTGAATGAAAACATTTCAAAACAAGGCAGGTTTATGTTTCAGAAAAGATGGGTATCGAAACCGGATTTTGCGGCGATAATGAGAGATGGTTGGAATAAAGGGACAACCTTGAATAATTACTCCTTAATGAGCCGTATTGCGGACTGCAGAAAGGCTATATCTCTTTGGAAGCAAGCGACTAACCAAAACTCTCAAGAAAATATTTCACGGCTGCTCAATGAGCTTGAAATAGAAGGAGCTAAACTAAGACCGGATTTTCAGTTATTAAAAAATCTACGGTGGCAATTAGTTGAAGCTTATCATGAGGAAGAACTCTTTTGGAAGCAGCAGAGTAAAGAAAAATGGTTGCGAGAAGGTGACAGGAACACTAGGTTTTTCCATGGGAGTGTAAAGCAACGTCGAGTTCAGAATAGAATCCTTTCACTAATCAATGACATGGGTGTTGAACAGTTTTCTGAAGGCTCCAAAGGGGAAGTGGCTGTTGATTATTTTCGCAAAATGTTTTCAAGTTCCTCTCCACCCCTAATTTCTGAGGCTTTGGATGGTTTACTCCCACGGGTTTCAGCTCAGATGAATTCTGCTTTGATAAGTGAGGAGATTAAAGCGGCGGTGTTTAGTATTAGAGGTGACAGTACTCCGGGAGCTGATGGCATGACGGGGAATTTTTATCAATCTTTTTGGGATATTGTTGGGTCTCAAGTCATCTCTTAGGTGCAACAGTTTTTTGAATCAGGTTCCTTACCGTCTGAGTGGAACTTTACACAGATTTGTTTAATCCCAAAGAAGGTAAATCCATCAAAGATGACTGATCTCCGGCCTATTAGTCTCTGCTCGGTTCTGTACAAGGTTGTCTCCAAGGTTTTGTGTAATCGGTTAAAGCTCATATTACCTTCTATTATCTCAGACACACAAGGAGCTTTTGTATCAGGACGGTTGATCTCTGACAATATTTTACTTGCACATGAACTGATTCATGCCTTGAAAACTAATAGTAGTTGTGATGAAGATTTCATGGCTATCAAGACGGATATGTCTAAAGCTTATGACCGTGTTGAATGGGCCTTCTTAGAAGAATTACTTATACGGTTAGGTTTTGATATCAAGTGGGTGAAATGGATAATGAGTTGTGTTACCTCGGTGTCTTACTCTGTTCTTATTAATGGCGCTTCATATGGATATATTCAACCTCAAAGGGGACTAAGGCAGGGGGATCCGCTATCCCCGTTCCTCTTTATCCTCTGTGCAGAGGCGTTAGTGCATATCATGAATAAAGCTGAGCTTGACGGTCGTTTAACAGGAATGAAACCTTCACCTTCCTGTCCATCGATTCAACATTTGCTTTTTGCGGACGATAGTTTGTTCTTATGTCAAGCAACCTTCAAAGAGTGCACTGAATTTTTAAAATGTCTGGAACTGTATGGTAAAGCATCGGGGCAGGAGATTAATTTCCAGAAATCTGCTATCACTTTTGGGAAGAAACTCGACCCTTATATGAGACGGGTACTGGGACTTGTCTTAGGTATTGAACAAGAAGGTGGAGATGGTAAGTACTTGGGACTTCCCGAATGCTTTAGTGGATCAAAGAGAGACCTTCTCAGCTTTATCACGGATAGATTGAAGTCAAGACTTAGTGGCTGGTTTGAAAAGACACTCTCCTTGGGAGGGAAGGAAGTTTTGTTAAAATCCATTGCCATGGCTCTTCCTGTTTATGCAATGTCTTGCTTTAAGTTGACTAAACATCAATGTAAGCAAATTACAAGTGCCATGATGCAATTTTGGTGGAATGCCCAAGAGGAGAAAAATAAGATGCATTGGGTTGCTTGGAAGAAAGTTTGTAGATCAAAGGAAAGAGGAGGATTGGGATTTCGTGATATTGGTTGGTTTAACCAAGCATTGCTTGCAAAACAGGCATGGAGGCTTTTAAACTCTCCATCGTCTTTATTAGCCAAGGTTTATAAAGCAATCTATTATCCAAACAGAACCTTCTTAGAGGCTAAAATGGGTTATCGACCATCGTATGCGTGGCGCAGTATAATTTTTGGTCGAGAAATGCTGGAAAAAGGAGTGATGAAATCGATTGGAGATGGCAAATCTACGAGTGTGTGGCTTGATAAATGGATTTTTGATGAGCTTCCTCGGCGTCCAGTTAATAAGGAGATCTTCATGGATTTGAACCTGAAAGTTTGTTCTCTTATAAACATGGATGGTTCATGGGATATCCCTCGACTTCACTCGCTTTTCTTGCCTATTGATGTGACTCGCATTTGTTCCTTCCCGCCTGCAATTAATCTCCAGGATAGTTATGTTTGGGCTTTCACAGTGAATGGCCAATATTCAGTAAAGAATGGGTACTGGTTTTTAAACCGCGAGGCTGAGGCCTTGGAACAATCAACGGATCATGAGCTCCATATAAACAAGATCAAAAGTCGGGTGTGGAATATTCCCACTGAACAGAAAATTCGTATGTTCTTATGGAGAGCTCTTTCGGGTGCATTAGCAGTTGCTGAGTGTTTGCGCTCTCATGGTCTTCATGTTAACCCGATGTGCCAAATCTGTGGTATAGAAGAAGAATCGGTTCCGCACGTTCTGTTTCGATGCACTGTCGCAAGGCAGATTTGGTCTTCTAATTTTCTCCCACTGCCGGTGAATGGGTTTTCATTGAGTTTTCCAGAAAACTTAGATCATCTCCTTAGTTTAATGGATAGAATGGATTTACCGGCGCCTCAACGAGCTGCGATTCCATGGGTTCTTTGGGAGACGTGGAAGGCACGAAATAGTTTTATTTTTGCAGGACAAGCTCAGAATCACAACATTTTGTTAGCTAAGGCTCTCAATGAGGCCGAGGAATGGTTCTTGCAGCAAAACCTCCATAATGTGGACAGAGATGTTGGGGGTATACGAGCTAATTCGTTTTCACATCGATGGATTAAGCCTGCAGTTGGAAGATTAAAATGTAATGTTCACTGTTCTTGGAAGACTGATCATGATTTTTGTGGAGGAGCTTGGATAATTCGTAACCATCTTGGTGATGTGTTGTTTCACGCACGGGATGCTTTCCTGCCTCGTACAAATCGAATTGCTGCAGAGCTTAGTTGTATTCTCTGGTGTTTGCAAAGCATTAAGGATCTTCGTATTCTTTCATGTGAGGTTTGGTCGGACTGCAAAGCTGCTCTTGAAGCACTGGCGTCTCCGAAAGCCTGGCCCAAATACCATTCTCTTTTGGACAAGATCTTTGGGGTTCTTAATTCAATGAGTGAGATCTCCTTTCAAGTGTCTGCTGTCAAGGCAAATGGTTTGGTGAGAGATATTGCGCAGAGTGTTACCAGAGATGGTCGACTCACTTCCTATGTTGCTTTAGGTGGACCTTCGTGGCTGCATGAGAAGATTATCCAAGAGAAACGAGCAAGCTTATAGTAGTTGGAATCTCTTGTTTTATTATTGGTTTTATTAGTCTGTTTCAACATTTTTGGTTTAATAAAATCGTATGATTCAGTGTTAAAAAAAAAAAAAAAAGAATAAGATGAGAAAACAAACATATTATTTATTTTTTAAAAGATAACATGCAAGGCATATACAATCTAGAGATTGATAACCTTTAACGCACGTACATAAACTAGCATGAGAGTTTTAACATTTTTGTCATATACACGACAATTATTGAAAACATGAAAACAACAGTGTGAAAGATGAGTGTCTCTTCATACGTGGTATCTTGATCATGGATATAGTTCACTAGGCATTTTCAACTGCACTCACTGAGCTGCTTTTGGTGCACACCATAGAACAAGCGTTGGTACATTTTTCAACTGCTCCTTTCACGGTTTCACTTGCATCTAATCATTCAAACAAAATTTGAACTGATTATATTTCGATTATTAAAAAAAAAAAAAAAATGATTGTAGTAATAAAATTGATTGGTAAACTAGTTTTACCAGAATTTTGGAGAGTGGTTAAAGTACCGCACACAGAGGACACACACCCAATTTTGCAGTATTCGCCGACATTATCAGTACCTTAAGACAATAATTCAAAACACATAAAAAAAAAATTGAAATCTTGTTCCTTCGTGAAACAAATAACATACGTAAAAAAAAACAAAATATTAATCAATTTATTTACTTGTGTTTTCGAGAATGTCCTTTGAATATCCGTTAGGACATGTTGTACCAGTAATGATTTTGCAGCCACTAAGCTTTGCACACTTTCCTATGGGAAATCCTACTATGCAACAAGATTTATAGAAATTTCTACTAGTGATGGATGGACAGCAACTCTTTGCGTCAACTTGAATTTGTGCCATGAACAGACTCATAACAAGGACACTCACAATCAAAGTTTTGCCTTCCATCTTTCTTTTGATTGGTTGTTTGATCGCAAAATGTATGTAGAGAGTTAAAGAAGCTTGTATTGATGAAATGGTGATGAGACAAGGGTCGCTTAAATACTAGTTGGTCTTGAATTAGCAACCACGTATAAGGCTATCACATGGCTACATAGACTGTACACGCTGGGTCTCACAAAACATACGAACGTGTTTTGTGTTTCTTCGTTTAAATTATTAGCCAACTCTCTTGTAATTTTGTAGATATTGATTTAGTTACTATATACTAAAATCCAAAACGTTTGTACAACGTGTTTTGTGTTTCATTGTTTAATTTTTGTTTACCACTTTTTTGTTCTTTGAATTATTATATGTTGGGACCTGACCATATGAAATGCATAACATCGAAAAGTAAAATTTGTTATGTAGATTGCATTTTTGTTGAGCAAAATATTTTGTTTGTTGCCTAATATGAGGAAACAAAAAGAGTTCTTGAAATAATACAAGCTAAGCTAACCATATGATCTAGAAAACGAGAAATAGAAAATATATAGTGAGACCAGTTCAGCACAATATATCATAAACATGTATTTGAATCAATGCTTAAGTGATTAAGTGAATTAACTAAGAGACAAACTTATTAATCCTCGACCATTCTTATTCTTATTGATGGTCTCTTAACAAATCATTATTGACGGTCTTTATATAAAAGTTATTTCTTAACAAATCTTAGCTCTAAAATTTGTTAAGAGACCCTCAACAATGATGGTTTTAGGGAATTAGATAATTTTTTCATGACATATACATAATTTCACAATTTTTTTGAAAGAATACAACTTCACATTTTCCTGTCAAAAAAATGTGAATACGTTTTTCCATAAAAAATGTTATTTGGTAATTTTAATACCAAATATATAGATTCATAATCCAAAAACATAATTTCATAGTTTTTTCGCCAAAAAAAAAACATAATTCCGTAGTTTTCCCTCAAAAACACGAATTCATATTCTGTTTTGATATGGCCTTTTACTTCATAAAAGTAAATGACCAATT
Organism: Capsella rubella; assembly: GCF_000375325.1. Lineage (NCBI taxonomy): Eukaryota > Viridiplantae > Streptophyta > Magnoliopsida > Brassicales > Brassicaceae > Capsella > Capsella rubella. The sequence continues at coordinate 13,463,471 of NW_006238918.1, read as the reverse complement.
TCTACAATTTTTTGTCAATAAGCTTTCTGGGCCAAAGATTGAAACTTGGTAGTTGGCATGATAGGAACAGAAGAATCACTGAGGACTAGGATGGTATACTGTGCCATCAGGCCCATCACTAGCTTTACCCATTTGTAAGAAGTTTTCCTTATAAGATTTTGGTGCATTGAATCAATCATACAACGCGTAAGGGTTTATGAAAGCGTCTCTTCGATAGCAGAAATTACTCTTATATTTACAAGCCGATTTATTAATAATTAAATTATATCATTATCCAGTTACGTTTTTTTTCTTCTTTTTCTTAATTAGAAGACAATTTTTGAGAAATATCCCTTTTGGTGTAATTATTTTTAAAAATACCCCTCTTTCTATCCATTTTCAAAAATACCCATTTTCAAATATGAAAAATTATAAACTTTTATATGGTTGATAAGGTGCATCAAGATCATCATTACTATGAGGAGACTAAAACCAAATATTTATAAGGGTTTAAAAGGTTGTAAACGGCATTTATAAGGTTTTTATAAGGTTTTTAAAAGGTATTTATAAGGGTTTTAAATGATTTTAAAAGGTATTTATACGATATTTATGAAATATATATATATATATATATATATATATATATAAATTTACACATATATGAAGATAATTTGTGTCTATAAATATAAGGTTACACATATTGTTTTGATAAATTTTAAATTTGATAGTGACTTTTTGATAAAATTAGAAAGAGAGGTATTTTTAAAAAGTGGTATTGGAAAATGGGTATTTTTGAAATTCCCCCCAATTAGAATCCAATTATCAAAAATACAAATAATTATTATGTTATGAATTATGTTAAGAACAAATTCAATGATTGGAGTATCGCATTGCAATAAGGTTCCAGTTTTTGTTTGTTTTCCGGTTGATATATTATACTTACAAATGTTTGACATTATACGGCTAATCATTTTGAGGTTTGAAATTATATCTAAGAAGACTACGTAAAACTACAACTTCCAATTGTAATATAACTAACAAGAATGATCAAGATTATTAAATAAATGAAAAAATGAATAATTGAGTTCTTTCAAACTGGAACATTTAGTTTATTATAGAATCTAATGATATGATCATTAACAAAAAATTAAATAATAAGGTAGGTTGGTAGTTGGTACAATTACAAATGAAATTTGCCAGGATTTATTTAACACGGTTTTGGTTTGGTTCAAAGATCCAACTAATCAGACAGAACATGTGCTTACGTTACAATGTCTTCTTCTTACAATAATATTTTTTTACTAGTAATTTTAATATAAAATATTTGAAATCTACGTAAATAATAATAGAAATATCTAGACGCCAAAAAAAAAAAATGATCAGAAATTCAGAATTGGTACCACACTCATCCTATGCAAAATATAGGACGATTGGTTATTTGGTTTGTTGATTTAAGTTTAATTTATTCCATTCATGATATTGATAGCAAATACCATTCATACTCAATCTCATTATATGAACTTAGAATTTCAGGTTTTGTTATGATTACGACTAAACCTATATATATTGAGTATGAAAATCTATGATTTTTTTACATATAATTTAATACATATGCAAATTATCGGAAAATAACCTTTTCTAAATCTATAAATAGTTTTATATTGTTGGTTATTATTTCGACGGTCGATCTCTTGGTTGATCTCGAATTTCCCATACATGTAGAGTCATTACGTCATAGTTCTGTGTAATATGAACACGTAAAATTATAGTTTGTTAGCGTGGTGAGGTGATAGTAATACCATTAATCGTTAATAGATATGGCTACATTTTATAAGTAGTTAACAGTTTTTCATTCTATGTAGACTATATTTACCAAAAAAAAATCTATGTAGACTATATCTAATTATACTCAATCTCATTATAATATGTACACGTAAAAAATATTGTTTTGATCGCACCACGCAACTCACTGTTACTATGTACGTACGTAATCTATTATGCATGGATCAACTGCTGTGAGTTGTGACTTTGATAAGTTTAAACGGCGCCCTCACCATTTCAAACCTAAAACTAAATTAAAAACCAACTAATATAATCTAGCAGCTTAATTACAATAGGAGTCAACGATCTCTCTCTCTCTCCCTCTTCCTCTCTTTGTTCATAACGCATATTATATATAATACCTTAATGGCTCCATGATACTTCAAGATCCAAATCAAACTACACAGAAGAGAAACAAAGGAAGAAGAACAAGAGGAAAGGTTTCTTTTTTTCTTGGGTGTATCTATCCCAAGTTTCCTTTTTTGTTATCTTTCTCCTTTATTTTTTTTGTGTGTACGTGGGTATTAAAACTCCATTATAAAGTGATCATAATGGGAAACTGTTTAGTCGGAAGAAACAATGAAAAAGTTGCTGATCATCAAGAAGAAGAAGAGAAATATGAAGAAGAAGTGACGAAGAAAGATTACAAAAGCAAAGATCGGAAAGTGAAGATTGTTCTAACGAGAGATGAGTTAGAGAAACTCATATTTTTCCAAATTAACGCAGACAAAGGAGGAGATTGTACTTTGGCTTCTTTTGGAGATTTTCTTAGAGAACTTGAGGCGGAAAGATTGGCCGGAGAGGCCGCGGCTGCGGCTGTCGAAGAAGAGAAATCTCGCCGGAAGTTATGTCGGAAGTGGAAACCATCGTTGAAGAGTGTCATTGAATGGCCTGAAGAAGTATAGTTCTCATTTTCTTATATATTATTCAAGGTTTTAAAAATTTCTTATTTTCAAAAAATAAAAGAAAAGGATTTTATTTTTGGGACTATATTATTGCCTGTTTTTTTTTTCCGAACTTTTTCCCAAGATTTTTTTTTTTTTTTTTTTGTGTGTCTTAGATCTTGGGTGTTTGAAATGGGCAATGGTGTATTACCAAAATATTATCCAAAAAAAAAAAAAATCTATTTTTATAATTTCAAATGTCTCATGACAAATAAAATTCATTGTTTCGAGTCAAAACACTTTGCTTTCAAGTTTGTCTTTCTCTCGTGTGTGTAAGCTATTATTTAATACGTTCATATCCTTTCTCTGTGTGTATCTTTTGAACTATATGAGAATGTTAAACGAAAACAAAGTTTTTTTTAATATCACACATTCCCTAACCACTACATTAACATAGTTTTGGTAATTGTATATATTCTTGTTGTAAAAAGAACACACACATAGAAATTGTTATAATTGCCCTAGTAAAGTCTTGCTGGATCTATATCATCGTACGTAGATCATCGTATGGACAAGAGAAACATGTACCAATTCATCGGAACGTCAGTTTCTGGAGCTGCCACTGACACTACTTCTACTTGGCATGTAAGATTACGTGGTCGTCGTAGCCAATCCACTGGCCTTCTTGCTAAAACACTAAAAGACTATACATTATTTTTCAAAAAGCAATAATAATTTAGTGTGTTATTCTAGAACTCCAATTTTATTTATCTCTAGTCATTTCCATGACAAGAGTGTGTCTAGTTGGCATGTGGCAGACCAACTAAAGATTTGTCAGTTGACCGGATATTTTTAACACATGATAGGTTGGTTAGGTTAGTTTTTGATTGGAAAATCTTGTCTCCAAAATAATATAACGATACACATTGGGTTAAGTATTAACTGGACAACATGTATAAAATACATACTTAGAGCCAAATGCATATATATATTGTTTAAGTTTCAGTTCGATAGTGTTTTGAGAAAGAGCAATTGCACCTCATGATTTAATTTAGATGACAATAAAGAAAATTTGCTCCTACGGACAGGTCGATCGAAGATATTCTGATAAAACCAGTATATGTGATCGAAGATATCAAAATGCTTGGAATGATCCAAATGAATCTAGCAAATAATTGGGAAAGTTTGCACTATTATACATTTTGGAAAGATTGTAACAACCTGCCCCATGTACCTCACGCCACAATCCGGCAACAGCTGGCGCTACAACGCATCGACCCTAACCTATCTCTTGGTCCACTAGATAGGTTATTGGTGCGTTTGGCGTTCCTCGAACCCAATACATCACTCTTTAACACTCTTCCTGCACGACAAGCTGTTACCAATTGACCTGCAGATCAATTGGTAATAGTTTGTCATGTGGAAAAGTTGTTTAAGGGTGAGTTTCTTGGGTTCGAATAATGTCAACCGCACCAATAATCTACCTGGTGGGCCAGAGAGCTGCGCAGATTGGGCCCACCTGATAGAGGTTAGAATCGATGCGTTTCAGCGTTTGTAGCAGTCATGTGGCGGGGTGTGCCATGTAGTGGAGTGTCCCACGGAACGGGTTGTTGTGAGATATAAAATAAGAAAAACAAAAAACAAAAAGACTAGAGGGTATTTTTGTTTCTTTTCTTGATTTTTCATAACTAGAGAAATATGTGGGGATTTATAAATTTTGTGATAGAAGAAACATGAGAGATATAGAAAATGGGGTAAACTGTAGTAGTGTGAAATTACAAAAAAGTAATTGCATAAAAAAGCATATTTACAATAAATTTAGTATACAAAATATACATATTTTTATTTGACATTTATATTTAATGTACTATATATTAGATGTATGCTTGAAAATGTGTATATTAATATACATATATACACTAAATAAGTTGTACATATCAGAAATGTATGTATAACTATAAATGTGTACATTTAATGAGATATATTTGAAAATATAAAATAAAATCAACAGAAAAGGCATATCAACTAATAAAGAAAATACAGATTTTTTATGTACCTAAAAAACTTCAGAAAATAAGTATGTAAAACAGTTCTTAAGTATGATATACATATTTATATTATTTACAGTAATAAAGATTGAGGGAAATATATATATTTGCCTACATATGCTAATGGGGGTGCCAAAATAGGTAAACAAACCCAAACCAATCCATAATTAGTTTAGAATTAAATGGTGTATGAGTTGATCCAATTCATTTGCATTAACCCAATAATTTGATGGTTTTAAATTTAATGGTTAAATGGATTGACTCATAATAATAAAATCATATATTATCAATATATCATCCTATATTAATACTAATGACATATATATATATGTGTGTGTGCCTACATATGCTAAGAGGAGTGTCAAAATGGGTAAACAAACCCAAACCAATCCATAATTAATTTAGACTTAAATGGTTTATGAGTTGAACCAATTCATTTGTTAAATGGTTTGAGTCAAACCATTAACCAAATAATTTGATGATTTTAAATTTTAATGGTTAAATGGTATGAATAATAATAATAAACTAATATATATGATACCATGTTTTTTGAGGGCAAAGTATAAAATCATGTTTTGGCAGGAGAAGTACAAAATCACGTTTTTATGGAAAAATTATGAAATCTCGTTTTTGGCGGAAAAATACAAAGTCATGTTTTTGGCGGGAAAATTACATAATAGCATTTTTGGCGGGAAAAATACAAAATGGCTGCGGGAAAATGATCAAATCACGTTTTTGGCAGAAAAATATGGAATCACGTTTTTGGCGGAAAATTATATTTTTTTAATGAAAACCGTGATTTTCACAAAAAAATATTGTGCAACTGTGGTTTACGAGAGAAAATTGTGACCGTATTTTTGGCGGAAAATTTTAGGTTAAGAGAGATTAATGGAGGAAATCTAATTAAATTAGGTTTGTAGTGTACTAAAATCGGTTTAGACATTTGATTTGGTTATATTTGGTTTATATATTTGATTTTGATTTTTTTATTTTTATTGGTTTGGTTAAGGGTCTAGTGAGAGAACGTGAGACCCACTAAAAAAGATGACCCATGAGTCACGAGAGATGATGGTCGGGGCGTTACTCTAAGACTTGAGTAAAAGTTATCTTTCATATAAATGATCATGTACGACAGTTCCTCAGGTTAAAGACCACCACAAAAGTAAGGTATATCTAGTTTGAACCTCAAATACCATCAACAATTAATTTTCATTGGAGCCATGATTACTTCAAAATATGGCATTTGTTTAAGACTTCTTGCAAACAATTTATATTTTAAGATGTCGTCCTCTTTATCATTGTTGGAGACTTTCTCTTCATGTCAAAGCAACACCAGGTCATGTATCTTTGCATAAAGGACGCACGAACTATAATTTCACTAATTTTTCAACATTGAGAATGCATACTGAAATATGGTGTTTTAGTGTCTTTCATATTTCGTTTGGTTGAGTCAATTTTGTGAATTTATCCGTCTTTGTGTCTTTCGAATTGTGTTTTAAATCATAAGCATTTGCTAGAAAGTTGTAGAAATATTTCTCTAGCCAATGAAAGTTGATGTTAGGAGGTATTGCGAGCTTAGTGAACTTATTTGGTAATGCAAATTTGATTAGAAGATTACTAATGAAAGATTAGTTATTGAGTAGCCAAATTTATTGATTTATTCTTTGAAAGATGGTTAGTCAATTCTTGTGTTCATGTTCTAGACCGGTTTCAATTGTTAAATTCCTATTTTATATTTTCATTACTTGTTGATCTCATAAATATCCTACGGTCCAATATATTAATCTTATAAGTTAATTGTTAACCTTTCTCTTCACCTTATTACAACTCTTAGAAAGCCTTAAAAATGTGTTGGTCCTCTGTGGATTAATCCCAAATATATACTACTTTACGATTAATTTTATCAAATTAATTGCATGATTCTCTTCTGAAACAATGTTAACATTTCTCTAACCGCACCAATAAGGGCTTCGAGTTATTGTTGAAGTTTTGTTTTCGTTTTTGATATCAACTGTTGCAGCGTAAACAAAAGAGTTCTAAAGTAATGATGGATTAAGAGAATCTTTTTTTTAGAGCTCAAGGTTTCTGTACCACAAAAGAGAGAGGCCAAGAATGAGAAAGGTATTAAAATTTGGAAAAAATGCATTATATTTTTACTAAAATTTCAAAACTAAATAATAATAATATAATAATACTAAGCCATAGTAACAAAATAAATAGGAGAGATGAAAACACTAGCCCCTAAAGATAAAATATAAACAATATCTCTAAAAGAGAAAGTTAGCATTAAATCTCAAAACCCAATGATAATGAAATAGATATTTTACCTTCTCATAGTATTTACAATAACTTCTTTTGAAGAAAAATATATATATATTTGGTATATAAATAATTTAAAATATTATTATAATATTATTTGAAATTAGATTTGGAATTCTTTAATATTACATGTTTTATATGATGGAATTTGTTTTATTTATAAGAATATATGGAAATGTATATTATTGAAAAAAAATCCAGCTAAAAGTGATAACACACACAAAATAATTTCTTAAGTTGTTTCCTTTTGAATTTTTTATAATTTTCTATTAATTTTTCAACATCGAACCACTATAAATCGAGCAAAAGATAATCAGTCTTTACAAAAAAAAAAAAACATAAAGCACTGAATTCACTGGGAAACAAATCTACTAGAAAAAACATATTGTTAGATCTTGTGGCAAGTCGGAAATGGCTCGGCATCGATGGAGCCATAATCAGCATAACCATTTTGTTTATGTGGTTGAATTACTTGGTGGAGAAAAGAGTAGGCAGATTACAAATTTTCAAAATAGATCTTGAAAACAATTTTTTTTTGTATTTCTTTGTATTTTAGTTTTTTTTTTTTTGTCAATCAAACTTATAATTAAAATATGATCTATCTTCAATTTGCAGTTGCAACTCCAAAGAGAATTTTAGAGTACATGAATGTGATTGGACTCACAGTGTCACATGTGAAGAGTCATCTCCAGGTTTGAACATACACATAACTATCAAAACATGTTTGTACCATAATTTTGGCTTTGTGTATTGAACCAATTTCAACCTCTTTGTCTTTAAAAAGGCGTATAGAATTGCCAAAGAGGAAGAGAGGACAAAAGGTATATATAAAATATACTTTGTACTTTAAAATTTTAGTTATGCATGTATTGTAAATTGTCTACGTGCTTTGACTATATTTATCGAATCATTTACATATGTAATCTATGTGTAGTAACGAGGCGAGTCATTAGGAGGCAAACTCGGTTGCACCTTCGTCTATACGAACGTCTTCAGGAAATGTTCAGCCCTATCCAAAACCCACCAAGGTTCGTATAATAAGTAAATCACCATTGAGTTTTTTATTTTATAATTTAGATATATGCTTTTGAATTTAGTTTTGATGATTTCTTGTATAGTCAAGAAGAGGAGATGGGTGAAAGCGAAGTCGAAGAGGGAGAACCAAGTAACGCTGCTCATGAAGTTTCTTGCAAGTCTCTCTATCAGTCTTCGAGAGTATGTATACTCTCATCCTTTGTAATTTTTACGTTACTCATGGTTACATGATTATACTAATACGTGTATACATGATTGTGTATGGCAGATCAGACTGAATGAGTCCGGCGAAGATGAAGAAGAGGACATGGACATGGACTACAATGATGAGAATTTGTCCCTTGAGCTTACTCTTGGTCTCAAGAACTAAAGAGGCTGATTTATCTCTTTCTTAAATTTCATTTCTATCTTCATTTCATTTTCTATGTATCTCTTTTCTTCTATGTATGCTTTTCCAAATTTATAAGAAAAAAAATGTTTAACAATATGATATAAGATTTTTTATGATTTGCTTTGAATCTACTATCTACTCTTCCATATATGAAGATTTCCAAATCTCCAATAAGATAGTATATGGTCTAGAAGAGGAGTAGTTTCATCACCAGTTAAATCAAGAGTTTAAAACAGAGTACAAAAAACAGAAGATCAACTTAGCAATCCAAAACTTACAGAAATAATGAAAACAGTAAACATAGATTCTTTTCGAGAAAAGCTAAGTGAGTCCTCCAATGGCCAAATATGATCATAAGTACCCATCAAGACTAGCTAGGCAAACAAGTTCAAAGAGCTTTTGGTTATTGTTATTTCTGAAAATTGTGTAAAAAATTTTCTCTGTGTCATTTTACATTGTCAAGAACGGCGGATAGATAGACAAATCATTAACCCTAGTTGATACCCTAATTTGTGTATTAACAAAAGACTAATATACCCATATACTACAATACGGCCGGCCCATAAACTAATACCCATTTGAACTACATAAGTGAAAATCATAAGTAACGTGGTCGATCGGCCCATTAAGCTGCGATACTCTCTAGATCAAATATAAGTTCACTATCCAAACTTGGGAGACAATAATTATTTCCCATTGAAAACAATTAGACAACAATAGTGTTAAATGTTTTAGAGTATCACCATCCTTTTTTGAGACAAAATATTATCTTTTGAGATAAAATAATACTTTATGGAGTATTAAAATAATACGTGTCACTTTAATACTCCATAAATTATTTTAGAGTATCACTATATTTCCTCTTATTTTTTTTTTCTTCATTTGAACCTAAAAGATACAAAACATCCACATTTACAAACGGAAAGATTTTTTCTTTTTTGTAAACATACAAACGGAAAGATTTTTTGGTGAACTACATCAGAAAGCAAGAAGTTGAAACTGTGAGATTTCATAAACGTACCTATTAGAATTACATAAGTGATATAATGATTATGTCTAGATTAATGATCTTATTGTGAAGAAGTATCACTATCCTTCATATTTCAAATAGGTCTTGAAAAATATCATAATCACTACATCATAATCACTCTGTCACAATAGGATCATTAACCTAGACGCAGTAAATAAATTCCTCTACATCCCAACTTTTTTTTGTGATGAAAAGCAAACATTGTTAACATTCATGATGAAGTTCAAAATCTTTCACATTTTTGTTTCGTTGTATTCTTTTGTATTTGTGTTTCTAGAAACCAAGAAGAAAAATAAAACAAAATTAAAATAGGGTTATGTGTAGAGGTGTCAGACGGGCCAGCCTGCGACGGATATTTTTTTTTTTGACCGCAACGGGCCGGCCCGCTAAGACCGCGGGTATCAAAATGGTGTCCAAGCCCGCCCCACTAAGCCCAAATGGTTAATGGGCCGGCCCGCGGACCAATATTTAGTATTTTAAATTAAATAAAATAATAATTTTATTTTAAGTAAATTAAATTATCAATTTAAAAATTTTAAATAACTTTTAAATCACTATTTTTATAAAGATTTTATTTTTTAAACATTAAAATTCTTTAAATTATCACATATGTCACATATAATATTTTTATAATTATATAAAATATTTATTTATATATGTTATATAATTTTTATCAATTTTTAAAACCCGCGGGCCAACTCGCCAATCCGCAGACATAAGCCGCTAAAATCCGCAACCCGTTTAATCTTGTCTATGAAACCCGCTTTTAAACGGATCTAAAAGTATATGTTCATACTCGCCCCGTTATGGTATTATTTGGGCCAAGCCCGCGAACTAGTAGCCCGCTTGACACCTCTAGTTATGTGAATCTAGCTATGACCAAGTCCCCTCATAAACACATACGTTTCAAAACACGTGATAAATTAATTCTCTTGTGCCTACCAATACTTGGGTAGGGTTTTAAACCCGACCCGAACCACGTGGGCTCTATAAAAAACCCGACCCAACAAACCTCATCATATTCTCACATTTTTTCCAAGGCTTCAGTTTCACTTCATCACCATCACTCTCATCATCACTTCTCTCTGCAAAAACATGAGCTCCCAAATCTACAGATCTGCTTCCAAAGCAGCAAGGTCTCTTCTTTCTTCAGCTAAGAATGCTCGTTTCTTCTCTGGTACGTTTACTTACTTATCTTCTCTCTGTTTTGGTTTGGTTTTCTTGAATTTTTTTTGAGATACCTTCGTGAATCATGTGTTAGACAATCTTAGATTCCTCGATTGGTTGAGTGATTTGATCTATGAAATCAAATCGTTTTGTGATCGATACAGTGATGATTTTGATCTGATGGATTCGTTTCTCTAAGGGTTGGTGCCTATGTTCTTGTTCTTGAAAGAAAAAAGAAAAATTTGGGTTCTTATACCTAAGTTTGATGTAAAGATCTGATCTTTTTTATTGTTGATTTGTGGATTAACTTGAATCTTGATTTTGGTTTTCAGAAGGACGCACCATTGGTGCTGCAGCAGCGGTTTCTGCTTCAGGAAAGATTCCTCTGTATGCATCTAACTTTGTAAGATCATCAGGTTCTGGTGTTGCCTCAAAGAGTTGGATCACTGGACTCTTAGCTCTTCCTGCTGCAGGTTTCAGAATACACCGGTTACATGTTTGATTTGTGTAGACAGTAGAGTAGGATAAGTTTAGAATTCATTAGGTTGAATTCGTGATGCGGTATTGACACAATGCTTTCTTATATTGTATCTGTTGTAGCCTACATGATTCAAGATCAAGAGGTTCTTGCTGCTGAGGTAATAAGATTAAACCTTTGTTTAGTATTTCTCTCTTATGTATCCACTGGTTTCTCTATTCATGTCGGTTATGTGATTTCTCGCTGAACTGTTCTGTTTAAATCAGATGGAGCGAACCTTTATCGCTATCAAGCCTGATGGAGTGCAAAGAGGACTGGTAAGACGAAACAAAGCTTGGTTTTTGCTTAGTCTTGATTGGTCTTAGTTGTTATAGTTTCTTGTTTATGTATGTGTCTAAATCCTGTCTCATGAATCATCAGATATCAGAGATCGTTTCTCGATTTGAACGTAAGGGATTCAAGCTTGTTGGTATCAAAGTTATTGTTCCTTCTAAAGATTTCGCGCAAAAGCATTACCATGATCTTAAGGAAAGACCTTTCTTCAATGGCTTGTGTGACTTCCTTAGCTCTGGTCCTGTTATTGCCATGGTAAGACATCATAGAAACACGCCATTAGTCTTTTTGAATTTGATAACTCAACTACACAAGTATCGTCTAACATGACTTGTTTTAGGTTTGGGAAGGAGAAGGAGTGATCAGATACGGACGTAAACTGATTGGAGCCACCGACCCTCAGAAATCTGAGCCTGGAACCATCCGAGGAGATCTTGCAGTCACTGTTGGCAGGTTTGTTCTCTTTAATTCTTTAAACCAATTCAAATTAGGACGTCTCAACGGAATTGGTAATTGAAATGTGAAATTGCAGGAACATTATCCATGGAAGTGATGGACCAGAGACAGCAAAGGATGAGATCAATTTGTGGTTTAAGCCTCAAGAACTTGTTTCTTACACCAACAACTCTGAGAAGTGGCTCTATGGTGACAACTAAATCCTCTCTCTCTCTGTCCCTCGTCTTTTCAAACAAAGAACATTGTTTTTCTCTCTTTTCTTACCCATACAATAAAAACGAGACACAGTTGTAACGGATACAAAACACTTTCCGGGTTTTGATTTTCCCCGGTGAACTCAGTAATCAGAGCATAAGCAAATAAGTATGGGATGATTAGTTATTGAAATTCTTGTTTGTTCTGTTGGCATTTAGATTTCTGTAGAAGAAAAGAACAACAAGATAGCAAAACAAATGTTTTGTTTAACTATAAGTGAAGTTTAGTCTACAAAACTCGTTACGTAAACACTTATACACTTCTCATGGCTCCTGAGATGAGCTAAAGCAGCTGGCTGGGAAGTCTACTTGGTGCCGACGACGTTTATCAACAATGAACGTCATGAATGTAGCAAACATCATGATTCCTATAATAAGTGGGTATGCAGCGACGAAGATGAGCTCTGGGATTGTCTCATCTGGGACATTTGGAACCGGGAATATAGTGTCGTATGATGCTAAAACAGCGATACTTAAAGCCGCCGTTGAACCATAGATTAACTTCCAGTTGGGAAGTCCAATTATGATGATTATGATCACATATAGAGATGATAAGAAGGCAAATCCGTTGAGGCTGATAAAGTAAAAGGCAGGGATGAACGGCATAGTCATCTGCCCAGCAATGTGACTATGGTTTGACAAATCAGTATCCTGCCAAAATCCGCCTGGAGGACTGAGACCAGCCTGGTATGTAGCTGTTACTATGAGTATAGCCACCACAAGTATTGCATTGCGGGGGTCACTAATGTTTAGAGACCTGTCTCTAGTCATGCTCAAATTGCTCAGCCCCAAGAGAGTGTTCCGTTTCTCAATGAACGATAGTTCTTTGCTCAAATATTCCGCAAGAGTCATTGTGGAACCACAAAATAGTCTTTCTTTAGCACTTTGGAGAAGTTTTTTTGCTACGGGGAGACAAGGAGATTGGTGAGTTTGAAGTATGTCCATCGCGGTTTTGCCAGCCAGGTTCTTGGCTTTTACTTTAACGGTTTTACGCAGCAACTTCATAACCTGCAAAGAAATGAGCACATCTCACCCATAGTTACTGGATAAAGAATCCTACATTATAAAAATATATGATGCATAAACAAATATATCCTAAGGTCAAAGAAACCCATACACTTTTACAAGAACCACAACGAAGAAACCGAATTAGTCCCACATGTTAGTTAAGAAGTAGCTCCAAGCAAGTACTAGAGGAAAAGAATTGCCAGTTCCATCACAACAATAATGACATGAGATTGTATTCATGGACCAACCAGAAATGTCTGAACAAGCATTTCAAGAAACTAAATGATAAGAGAGCATATATATCTACCTCATTCTGATCTGTCAATGCAGCAATATGGAAGACTGTGTTACCATCTTCATCCTTCCAGTCCAAGATTTCCTTCCTGTTTACTCGCTTAATCCATCCCAATAGAACCTTAAACGCCATAAATTGATAGTTCTTCACAGCAATGTGCACAGCAGTCTCACACTTAATCGTCAAATCGTATATAGAAGAAGGACAAGCAAGCAAGAACTCACTCAACAATTCGGCATCACCTATTCGAGCCACATGATGCAAAGGAGTAATCCTTCCTCTTCCCTTGATGCTAACTAAGCTGCTGTAGATTGCCACAAACCCTCTCACCGTTCGAACGTGGTTGTTTTGTAAGGCTAAATGCATAGGGCTGAACCCTGACACGTTTAGCTTTGAAGCAAGGGACGGCCTAAGAGTCATTAGTTCCATGGCAAAATGAGTTTGCCCTTTTGCAGCTGCAATGTGTAGTGGCGTATCGGAAAAAGACACTTTATCAAAGTGATCTAGAATGTTTGGATCTTCTGCTATCAACTCGTAGAGTCTTTCTATATCTCCAACTTGTGCCACCTTCTTCAATCTTTCATAGATATTTTCATCTTGAGTGCTCATACTCGAACTCCCACTCAGATTTGCACCTTGAGCTACTGCACCTGAAGCTCTACTAACATCCACAACAATCGACATAGCTTCACTGGTCATCCACCCTTCTGCTGGCTCCATAGTTTTTTCGTTCATAGGTTACTTACAAATTAAAACAGAAAGACTTTGATTAGTCTAGTTTCAGAGACCACTCATTTTTCATATAAAAAGACTTTGATTAGTCTAGTTTCAGAGACCACTCATTTTTCATATAAAAAGACTTTGATTATTCTTATCCCAGGTCAACTATAAAGTCTATACGGCCACTTCTTTCTAGCTATGACAACTAGATGGTGAAACCACTCATTTTCCATATAAAAAAGACTTGGATTATTCTTATTTCAGGTCAACTATAAAGTCCATACGACCACTTCTTTCTAGCTATGACAACTAGATGGATAATGACATTTCAAGATGAGTAATGAGTTATTGTTGAGGAATTTGAGAAGTCAAAGGTTACAAACTAAAAGAGAACACACTCAAATTGTTAACCGAGTTCACGGCCTAACCGCTACGTCTCGGGGGAGAACTCTTGCTCCCAAGCTCCACTATATGAAAGATATTACACTTACACACACCACACTAATCACTTGTGATGTTATTTTGTATTACAGGTTCTCTCTCACTCAAGGATCTACACTAAACAAGAAAGAACAACACTCTCTAGAACTCTCTCTGAAGTGTGTCTTCTCAGCTTCCTCTCTTCTCTCTTCTTTTTCCAACGACACAACACAATAATATATATGTGTATTGGGCTCTAAAATCTTCCCCTTGTCTCACAATGCCTATTTTCTTCAGGCCATTAAGGCCCAACAATTGTGTTTTGTCAAACCCAACAACAGTTATCCATTTTTTTCAAATCAAATTGTCTAGGTTCCACATCAGAGTTGTAGAAACCATCACGTCTTTTTGTCAAATCTTGTAAGACCAAACATTCTTGCCACAAAATTTTGTTGATAGTGAAGGTCGTCAAATATCGGGTAGTGATAAAATTGAGACTGAGAAGGAAGACTTTCTTAATGAATGATCATGGATCGTCAAGATTACAATATGCCAAGAATAGGGCCAAACATCTTAGTAAATGTTTCTCTTTCAGTGCCTAGTTAAATTCGCCGAGAACAATGGTACGAGAATTTTGTACTAGCCAGTCGACCCTTCTAGAAACCACGTCGACAAATTAAACAAACGTGACCGGGGCAAGTCCATATCCAACAAAAGTGTATAAAAACAAGTAAAATGGATACTACAAACGAAATAAAAAGTCGGTTCGCCGGTTCAAATAGCGCTTGGGACGAAACCATATAACGTGCTCTGGTTTCGGGTCTGAGGGGATGTATGAGTTTCGGCCCAGAACCTTTGATTATTCAAAAAAAAAAAAAAGTCAAAAAGCTCATAATTGTGAAAAAAAAATTCTTAATGACGGCATGAAAAGAATATAAAGAATTGAAATTCCACATATGGATTTCACAAAAAAATGATCTTTTCTATTTTTCTAGGTCTGCAATACTGTATTATCACACAAATGATAAATAAAATAAAAATGGAATGATCACATATTTTTGAATATTACAAAACTAGATATATTTGACCGGTTCAACCGAGTTAATCATGCGAACCAACCTTATTCACCCCCTATTGATTAGCTAATCAAAATAAAACAATATGTCATGTCATATTATATTTTAAAAAATAAATCAGAAATAGAACAAACCTTAATCACTCTTTTATAAACCCAAACCAAAATATAATTTCGTTTAGTTACAAAATCTAAATTCTAGCCACTACTTTATAAACCCAAACCAAAATATAATTTCGTCTAATTACAAAATCTAAACCGTAACCACTATTTTGTCAACCCAAACCGAAATATAATTTCGTTTAATTACTAAATCTAAACTCTAACCACTATTTTGTCAAGCCAAACCGAAATACAATTTTATTTGATTTCAAAATCTAAACCATAGCCACTAATTTGTCAATCCAAACCGAAAAATAATTTCGTTTCATTAAAAATCTAAACCATAACCACTAATTTGTCAACCCAAACCGAAATATAATTTTGTTTAATTACAAAATCTAAACCTTAACTACTATTTTATAAACCCAAACCGAACTATATTTCCTTAATAAAAATCCTACAAAATTTATTTCCATAATTTGATTTGTTTTTTTATTTATTTTTAATTTTGTAAATAAAAAATGGCGTAGCATATTAAGGTATTTTGATTAGCTAATTAAGAAGGGGTGAACAAAAGTGGTCCCCATATCTTTCAATATTTACGAATATGCCCCAAAACTTTCGATATTTAATAATTTGCCCCATATTTTTCGGTATTTACGAATTTGCCACATATCTTTCGGTATTTACGAATTTTCCCCAAAACTTTCGGTATTTACGAATTTGCCCCATATATTTCGGTATCTACGAATTTGCCCCATAACTTTCCGTATTTACGAATTTGCCCCAAAACTTTCGTTATTTACGAAGATTCCCCATGTCTTTCGGTATTTACGAATTTGCCCCAATACTTTCGATATTTACGAATTTACCCCAAAACTTTCTATATTTACGAATTTGCCCCATATCTTTTAGTACTTACGAATTTGCCCCAAAACTTTCGATACTTACAAATTTGCCCCATATCTTGCGGTATTTACGAATTTGCCCCATATCTTACGGTATTTACGAATTTGCCCCATATCTTACGATATTTACGAATTTGCCCCATATCTTACGGTATTTACGAATTTACCCCAAAGATTTTTGGTATTTACGAATTTGCCCCAAAACTTTCGATATTTACGAATTTGCCCCAAAACTTTCAATATTTACGATATTTAAGGTAAGCTGATCTATATAGGTAAGTATTACAATAGAGATAGTCATGAATAAGTGTGTAAGATAGTTAAACAATTTCAGTAGGTAGGAAAGCTAAGTAAGCAAATAAGTAAAGAACTAAGCAAGGAATCAAGAAGCACACAAGGAACCAAGAAAGAAAGCACACACACACACACACAAAAAGAAAAGAAAGTGCACACACACACACATAGAACCAAAGATGGCCAAGCAAAAAGAAAAGAAAGTAAACAACAAATTAAGAGGCACATAACTAAGGAAGCAAGTTAAAAAGCATGAATGTAAACAAGTAAGCAAGCAATAAAACAAAACAAGGAATCAAAGAAGCAAGAAAGAAGCAAAACAAGCATACAAGGAATCGAGGAAGAAAGCAAAAAAAAAAGTAAACAACAAATTAAGAGGCACATAACAAAGGAAGCAAGTAAAAAAAAACAAGAACGTAACGAATCAAAGAAGCAAGTAAGAAGCTAAACAAGGATACAAGAAATCAAGGAAGAAAATGACAAAACTTCATGGCTAAGAACGTGAGTCTTTTGGCTTTAACACTCAAGAACTTGAGCATTATATGTTGGATTTGGCCAGCTACAAGCCTACAACCACTCGACCATCCTAAGATTGGATCCACCTTAGCGCAAAACACTAACCTGGGAATTACATATCCACAGAGACACGGGTTACTGCTTAGTGGACGAAGACCTAAAAAAGAACAGAAAGAGATAGAACATTAGGACATATTACCAAGCTTTCAATGTTTGTTTCTATTTGAAGCAACATATTATTGCACTAATCCTCTTCCTCTGTCAATCTTGACCTGCAATTTACCAGAAGACTTGTGATATGAGCCGTTGTTCAAGGCACATACCAAACAAGAACATACTGCAATGCCTTCCGCTGCAAGGACTGTTGTAACCGCTGCGATTATGCCTGCCAAAAATTCTGATTTTACTTTCGAGTTGTTAAAATCACCAATCACGACTACAAGAAATTAAGGATAACATACCTTTTCGATCCATTTCATAGATTTTTATATCAAGGATACTATACATGTACCTAGCCATTCGATGTAGTGACCTTCGAGATGATGCCATGAGGCAATTCCACTCTCTCGCCAACTGTCTAACCCAAGGCAACACTTGTTAATAAGCAAGGATGTTAGCACGAAAAATCTTGGCGATTCCATCTCATGGTAAGAGGAACTTTGGCTCATCTAAACTTGAGGTTTTTATTGATTTGTTGTGTTTTTCATTCACCTTTTGGATCCAAAACACTTCCATTTTGAGAAGTGGGTGTTGTATATCTGCCTTTTCCTTGTGATGTATCTTTGCTTTTGTCTTGTGACTGGAACTGCTTGACATTGTCGAGGAATTTCTCCCTCCATTTTAGGCTCTGTCTTGAATCTTCTGCATCACTATCAGAGTCCGCCACAAGTCACTGTAGCTTTCTCCCATAGGAACTGGAACAAGAGGAGAGACATGAAGAATTAGTAAAAGTAAGCCAATAAACATCAAGTAAACAAATACACCCTCATAATCTTGTGTCCCGCACTCCTTGTTTTGGCATGTTGCAACCACTGTTCATATTTGCTTAAGAGGGGCTGTGACAATAAGAAGAAACATGAGAGCTCGTGAAACTTAGGTAGAGCTGATGAAGCTAATCATAATTTTGGGACGTAGGACAAAAAGAAAAGGGCAAACGTTGTAGATGACACTCTCCACGACCTCTGCATTCTCAAGAACATGAGTTGGAGAAACAAGATTACCATATACCTGCAATTTCAAGCCATTATGGAATCACATTTCCAACTAATCCAGCAGAAAGTGCCTTGTCATTGTAGTAAATATCAATGTCCTTTTCAGCAATCAAGTCCACAGAAAGTTTTGGCTTCACAACAATTCGTAACTGCTAAAATAAACAAGTTAGGAGAAGCAGCGTGTTAAATTACTATATAGTATCAAAACAATTAAAACCAACTTACCCATCAAAATATTTGATGTTCGCCACAAATATGTTTCTTGTTATGGTTCTTGGGTTAGCTCTTCATCTCTCAACCATTTTAGAGCTCCCTTTGCAGAATACAGTCTCCCTGAGGCGCGACATTATGTAAATTTTCTGATTTATGAACATAAAAAGATATTTTACTATTTCAAAACTATTGACATTTATCGGCACCAACTTATCTTGCATTATTCTTCTACAAGTTATTTCAAGATTCCAGTGTTAAGGTGTTTTGTAGTCCTGAAACATTTTAAGAAGCTAGTTAATAAATTCTTTAACAGTAACACAAGAAATTTTGAGGCTCTGATTTTTACACTCTTGTATACCTGAAAAGCAAAATTTCTTGTGTGTGATTTAAAGAGGCACATAACTAATTAAGGAAAGAAGAATGTAAAGAAGCAAGCAAGTAAATAGAAACAACGAATCAAAGAAGCAAGTAAGAAGCAAAACAAGCATACAAGTAATGAGAGGAATTAAGGAACCAAGTACTGAACTAAGCAGAGGAATTAAGGAAGCAAATAAAAACAAAAAATGCAGTAAACATAAGAATCAAGGAAACACAAAAGCTAGCAATGCGCTAAACAGAGGATTTAATGAAGCAAAGAAAAAAACAATGCACTAATCAGAAGAATCAAATAAGCAAACAAACAAGTTCACCAAAAAAAAAAACACGGAAGTACAAAATCAAGCAATGCACTAAACATAGGAATCAAAGAAGCAAAACAACAAGCAATACATACACTAAGCAGAGGAGTCAAAGAATCAAGCAATACATATACTAAGCAGAGGAGTCAAAGAATCAAAGAAATAAGCAATACATACACTAAGCAGAGGAGTCAAAGAATCAAAGAAACATGCAATACACTATGCAGTGAAAAAATGAAGCAAAGAAATAAGCAATACTATAAGCAGAGGAATCAAAGAAGCAAAGAAACATACAAATACACTAAGCAGAAGAATCAAATACGCAGAAAAAGCAAACAATGAAGTAAATAGTATAACAAAAGTAGAGAAGAAAACAAGCAAAACTAGTCAAACATGTAAGAAAGAAATAACAAACAAAGATGCAATGTGTCCGGAGATTCAGGATGTTGACTGAGATCACGCTATTGAGGAACTCAAGGAAAATATTGTTGAAGTAGGTCCTGCATACCTTACGAAGATCGTATTTCTTGTTTAGTGAGATAGCCACATTGGCTATGAATCTACTACTGCACAAAAAGAAAAGAGATGATTATTTCAAAATGTAGAGCAAAACTGAAGACTAAATAAAAGAAAGAGGTTGGAAACATACCTGAAAGAAGAGCTGAACTTAAGAAACTGACCGATGGAACTCTTGAGGTTGTCTCTCAAGCATTGTGATCTGCAAATAACGCATATCATATATCTAGCAGATTGAGAAGAAATTAAAATTTTACAATTAACGATATCAATTCAAAATCATCAAAATTAAGGCCTTGGACTAAATCTATTGAATTATTTCAAAAATTGGTTTTAACTTTTTTTTTCTCTAACTATAGTTGTCTTGTTTTCATAGCTATAATGGGGTAATTTTACAGTACTGCAAGTTCCAGACATAGTTTACCATCAAGAAGATTACTAATATTGAGCTTATGAAAAATGTATAGGTTTGAGTCTGTATATTAGAGACCTTTTAAGATGAGTAAAAACAACTTACAAAGTGTTTAGTAGAGGCGTGTAGCGTCTGTTACCTCTAGCTGTTTACACTCTCTTGCACTGTTTACAGGAAAATAAATTGAATGAAGCATGGAGACTCGTAATCCTTTGTTGGCCTGAACCAATATTGATTTAAGAAAAGTTACCTTATACTATAACTTTGTGAGCAAATGAGCGGGCATTGCGAATAGGCTTTACTCAGTTTTAGTGCAACCTTTTTGGCCAGGATCAATACATCACTAGATATAGTGTCTGCTGTCACCTAAAGAAATAAAGTCAATGAAAACATACATGATTAGTTGTGGATGATTGCTATGCCTTACGTAGAACTAATAATGCTCAAATGTCTGATAAAAATAACTAAGTTACCTCACCAGTTACACACAAAATACAGTCAAGGTTGTTGACTATAAATGGGTGGACCAAAAATTTAAGTAATTCTTGTGAATTCTCTCTAGACATCTTCAACAACAAAATATAAGTACAGATCTTCTTGGAGCACCAATGCAAACATTACACCACTTAACTCATAATCGTGAAGATTAGTATTCGTTATCTATATTAAAAAAAAAAAATTAGAAGATTTCTTAGCATAAAGAATGATTTACAATGGGTGCTACTACCACAGCTCAAGCTTCACAGTTCTCATCCTAAGAATAGCTTTCCACAATTCTTAATCCACAACTGTATATGATAATGTAAATTCAAACTGGAAGAGAAAAATTTAACAACAAACTGTAATAAGCCACATACCATCTAGAAACAGAAGGATGGCACTTTAGCTCTAATTGTCTTCAGAAGGACTGCAGTGCTTTTGAGAAAGAGCATGCCCTGATTTTATCTGCAATGAGCAGTGCTTGAAACAACCATATATGAGAAACAAAGAGAAAGTAATATGTTAAACTCCAAGTGTAAGTAAAAAAAATTTACAAACTGTAAGTAAAATCAAGAGCATACCTCTATATGGTCACAATCGTTCGAGTAAAATCTGAGTTTGTGAGTATGAAGACTGCTGTGAAATGAACTGGCTAGCAGAATCTAATGATGACTCCCATAACCAATGCACATGCCCAAATATTTACGCAACTCAAATAAACTAAGAAAACTTTGTCTATTTTATTCAAGATGCGTTAAGATGGCAATAGCTTATCTGATTTAAGACAACAAGTGGTACAACTTCCTTTGCTAGGACCAGCACATCAAGTTTGGTATCTGCAATTTGTTGCTCAGCTAGTTTTTACATTAAAAAAAAAAAACTTTAGATTCATCAATAGATTAGTGATCTCAACGCTCATCAGTGATCAGTGATGAAGTAATACCTTATGTAGTTGTATTCTTTGTCAGTCAACAACTAGTCATGCTAGAGACTTGTGAGTGAGCTTCTGCATGCCAGATCCTCAATGAACACATGTTTATCATGTAACCCTGTATCTAATTTGTCAAAGAACTATAAGCTAATTAACACATCTGAGAATAATATTTGTACAAAGAGTTTTTGGGATGGAAATAGAAAAGAGAAATTTGTTACTTCATGGTGCCAGAGAATTTATGAGGTCCTTTGTCCAGACTGGTTGCAAGTAAGCACAAAGTTCTCCAATCCTGAACTATTAAAACAGAAGATAAAAATGAGATTTATAAGATATTACATTGCATCATTTATCGAACACTAATTCAACTACTATGGTCAAGATCATTTGATGATCATGAAGACTGTTGTTAAATGAGCTAATAGCGACCATAGCCTACAAAATACACATTCAACTCAAATAAACTAAGAAACCTTTTGCTCTAACCTTATCTGGTTTAGGATAGAAGATCTATTCTGTTTCGGTACAATCTTCTTTGCTATATAAGACCATCACATCAAGATTTGTATCTGGAATTTGTTGCTCAACTAATTTTTAACCAAAAATGTTAGCTTAATCAATTATGAGGAAACAAGAAACCTACAACTTTTGATTACAGTTGAGAAATCAAACTAGAGAGTTAGCAATGAATAAGTGCGTAAGTAAAGAATCTCAAGAAAGTGAAAGTGACAAAAAAATAAGTAAAGGAAACAATCAGGAGATTAAATAAAATAAGCAGGCAAACAACTAACCATAGAAGCAAGTAAGGAAGTACACAAGGAACCAAGGAAGAAAATACACACACATAGAACCACATAACTAAGAGTACATAAACTAAGAGTCACATAACTAAAGAAAGAAGAACGTAAAGAAGCAAGCAAGCAAAAGAAACAACGAATCAAAGAAGCAATCAAGAATCAAAACAAGCATACAATGAATTAAGAAAGAAAGCAAAAACAGTAAACAACAAACAAATTCAGAGGCACGTAAATCAAGGAACCAAGATTGTAAAGAAGCAAGCAAGCAAAAGAAACAACGAATCAAAGAAGCAAGTAAGAATCAAAACAATCATACAAGGAATCAAGGAAGAACGCAAAAACAGTAAACTACAAACAAATTCAGAGGCACATAACCAAGAAAGCAAAGATTGTAAAGAAGCAAGCAAGCAAAAGAAACAACTTAATCAAAGAAGCAAGCAAAAGAAAAAACTTAAATCAAAGAAGCAAGCAAGCAAAAGAAACAACGAATCAAAGGAGCAAAGCAAAAACAAGTAATTAAACTTAAACAAAGACTGAAGAAAGAAGTAGGATCGTACCTTTAACAATATTGGATTACTCATACCAAAACCCTAACCGCAACATTAAGTCATTAGCAGATATATAAACCTCAACCCTCAAGCTCTTCTCTTTGCACCCTCAAGCTCTGCTTGGTCTGATCTCATCAGTACGTTTTATCAATCTGCAAAATCATTATCATCCAAATCAAAATCTTCTCATCTAACAAAACTGCAACAAGACAACACAGAATCTCACCCCCCAAGATAAAACCCTAAAACTCCGTTTGCACAGTTTTGGAAATCGGATTCGAAATTCCATGGCGGTTTTGGAAATCGGGTTCGAAATTTTGTAATCGGGTTCAAAATTCCATGGCGGTTTTGGAAATCGGGTTCGAAATTGTGAAATCGGGTTCGAAATTCCATGGCGGTTTTGGAAATCGGGTTCGAAATTTTGATTGAAACTGGAAACCGCCATGAGTCTTCTCTAGCGTAAAAGAAATCGACACGGAACGGTCGGGAATTTTGTCGGACTAACAACGTCGGAAAGTAACTCTCCCAACGAGATTGAAGATAGTTTTCATAACTTTGAAAATTGATTTTAAAACTCGCCATGAAGAGAAGTTTTATTGATCGGGATATATACAAAAACTGAAAAACAAATATAGAATTGAGAGAAAAGCCGACCGACGCCGCCGGGAAATAGTGAATAGAAGAAGCGCTGATGCGGAGGTTGTGTAACCGTTATATTTTTTATGATCCCTAATTGGATTGAAACGTTACATAATCACCAGATTAGTTTTTTTTTAAAAGGCTTCAATGACCGTTGTAATTAATATATAACCGTTGTAATTAATATGTTACCGTTATAATTCAGATTCATTAAATCATAACTCATAAGCGAGTACGTTATAAAGGAAAATCTTTTATGTTAACTTTACAAATTTCTTTTATGTACCAACATTTTTATATATACCGCATGTATATTAGCACATCACACAAAAAACGACTGTTATAAAGGAAAATAAAAACAAATCGATAACAAACAATAAATATTATAATATTCTGTTGTTAGGTGAACTGTTAAATTTATCAAAACTAAAAAAAAAAAAGGTCAATACTATCGATCTATATTTGAAATTTAAATATTTGTTATCTACCAAAATGACTAAAATATGCATAGAATCGAATAATCAAGTGATAAAGTGCATTTAACACTTTAATAACTATAGTTATCTTTCATTAAAAAAAAAATATGAAGTCTATATCATAATTTATAAATATTCAGCACATTTTGTAAAATATTTTCCGATTAATCGTAGTTACTCTCGTTTCACTTAAATTTTGAATCTTGAGATAAATTTTTTCTATTTTCTCATAACATAAATCCCTATATTTGTTCATATATTGTGTAATTCGAAAAGTTTTATTTTATGTTTGGTTTTTTTTATTCTCCAGTTTGTTAAATTGATATAATTTTTTATTTTCTATTAAATTTATTTGGTATTGAACCCTGGGATATAGTAGGGGATATCATTTCACCGAAATATTATAATGAAAAAGTAGTTTCATTTGCATTTATGTATGTTGTTTCTTTATTGTAATAATATGTTTATAACTTTTTACATCAATTAGTTGGTCATAATTTCATAACGTATATTTATGTATATATCTTTATAGTAAGTCTTTCTACATTATAATCATTATAAGTGATATAACTACTTATTAGAAATGAGTTCCTTTACTAACATGCATTCATCGAATATTAAGTTTAAATAAGAATCCAAATGATGACTTAAAATATTTAAAACATTATATAATTTATTTATTTTATACTATAAATATAAACTTTATAACTGAAATTAAACTTAGATAAATAATTTCTTGATAAATTTTCAACATTAATTAAATAAATATACACTTTAGTTATATGAGATTGTTAAAACTGAGATTGTTCAAAGAAGAAGAAAAAGGCTTGCAAACATCCAATCATCTTTTCGAATGAGAAAGCGCCACGTATACATTTTTCAGTAGGGAGCCGCCGACAACTACTCGATAGATAACATCTGCTGTTTCACCTAGAAAATTGCTTCCGAGTTGACTCAGTTTGCTCTGGTTTCACTCGTTGTCCGATCCCAAAAAAAGAAAGAAAGAAGAAAGGCCTTTCCTCTTGGGTCTTGCGAGTGAGACAACCTACTTCTCAAATCGGTAAACAATTTCATCTCTTTAGCTTCCTCAATACTCAACGAGTCAAGGTTACTTTAGGGTTCTGTTTTGATTGATGTTTGAAAAACTAGGGTTTGTTTATCTCTTTTTGTATCTCCTTGCTTCTTAGTCTTATTCCTGATTTGGGTTTTGGTTTGATTTGTGTTCTGTTTGTGAAGATGGCGACTGAGAAACCTATTACTACAGAGACTGTTGCACTCACTGAGAAGAAGATGGACATGTCTTTAGGTGTGTTTACTCATAGTTTCATACAAAGATGTATCCTTTTTGTATTTATAGCTGATGATCATTCATATTTGTATTGTGGCCTTGTGGGAATAGATGAAATTATCAAGATGGAGAAGAGTAATACCAATGTGAATAAGGGCAAGAAACAGAGAGCATCAGTAAGCTTACATTGGTTTACTGTCTTTTGTCAAAGGGATTTGATGTCTCTTTTGATTCTTTATTGAACATTTGGTATGTGATTGTTGTGTTTGAGCAGAATAAAAAGGAGAAATTTAATGGTGCTGCGAAGAATCGTGCGGTTAAAGCACAGCGTTATATGGACTCACGGTCTGATGTTAGACAGGTTAGTACTGTTGTGTTCTTGGTCAATTTGATGTCTTTACTTTGTTCACTTGGGTTGTTGTTGTTGAGATTTATGTTATATCATAATTTTCAGGGTGCTTTTGCTAAGAGAAGGTCTAATTTCCAAGGAAATCAGTTTCCTGTTACAACAACCGTTGCTCGTAAAGCTGCTTCTGCTACTCCGCGTGGTAGGCCTTATAATGCTGGAAACACGACAAATACAAATCAAACAAGGTCTAGACTGCTTGATAAAAGTCTTCTATGATCTTTCTTTGTTTATGATGCGACAAGCTTCTTAGCCAACCTTACTATAGGGTATTTCTGTGGAAAGCAACATGGGTTTGAATGTTTTTGTTTCTTTAATCCCTTCCTGGATGGTCATCATATTGGTAGTCATTCAAATCATGTAGTTGAGTTTAAGTGGGTAGTTGGAGGTGTGAATAAACACTCATGGTTTATCATACTTGAGATGAAGGAAGGAGTTCGAGCTCATTCAATATTGGAGTTTCTGAAGACTTTCTCTATTATTTGTTGAAGTCAGTGTGTAATTGTCAGAATGTCAGATTTAGCAAGTTGGTGCAATATGAAACCGTACATGGTCAGGGATGTTATCACACTCAATTCATGAGAGTCAGTTGCATTCATAGCTACTAGATGTTGAATTCTGTCTTTTTGCTGCATCCTGAAGGGCATAGCTTGGTTCTGTTGGTCGATTGTTGTGACATTGAAATGGTAGATGCACGGTTACTGGGACAGCATAGAGCACTCAAAATGCTCATATACACTGTTACTTGTTACTGGATCGTCTTTCAAACTTTCTGCACTTGATTCCTGATAAAGTCTTAAAGAATTTGCTTTTCTCGGGACCAGAAGTGTTCTTGATGAATTCAAGATTAAATCCGTGGAAATTTCAAGAACTGCTCCTTTTTTCGTAGCTAAACTGGGGAGTTATTACCTTTAGTAGGCATTAATTTATTCATTCTTGCATCAGCCGGAAAAGAAATTTACTTGCGCTGAAGGCTCTAGGATCACAAAGTGTTTCCTTGTCTATTATAAAAGGCTCTTTCTTTAACATTTTCTTTCTTCAGTATGTTGACCTATTGGTGCAAGTTGTCAGCTTGAAAACGTTTTGCCAGATTATTTAACCTCTTTCTTTTGTGCAGGTTTATTACTCCGCCAGTTCAGAATAGATCTGTACAGAGAGGGTTTGTCGCAAAGGTAACGTATACCTACCCATCTGTTAGGCTGCACTAGATCAGCTTTTTAAACATTTTATTCGGTTATGTGACCCAAAGTGATTAGGGAAACAACTTCTGCCATTTTAGCTGCATCCATAAACTGTCTTAGTGGGTGCATGTTATCTAAGGGGTTTGTTTTGAGATAAATTTGCTTTGGAAGCGTCCAAGAGCGAACTTTAAGAAACTGTAATTTAGAAAGAACTAGTAGACCTATCATGAGTAATAAACAGACCCAATTGTGCTTGAAAACTGATCTTATATGTGTATCTTGAGTGTTATATGAGCATTTTAATGAAAAGCATTTATCACTTTTGACATCAATAACTAAAGAAAATTTGCAAGTGATTGATTGATGGGTTTATTAAGCATCTTAATCTGCAAATACAATGCAGCAACATCAGCAGCAGAAGCAAGCAAATGGACAGAGGCAATGGCCTCAGACACTGGACTCTCGTTTTGCAAATATGAAGGAAGAGAGATTGAGAATGAGTAGGTTTGCAGAGAATAGAAGCAATGTAGGAAGCAATGGCGCTGGATTGTATCAGCATCAGCAGCAGCAGCAGCGTTCGATGGTCCCGTGGGGGAGGAGAGCTGCAAGATTCCAAAACTGATTTATAAGATCATTACAACAATGGTGTTTCTTGGGTAGGGTGAATACATATGCTACTTATGCAGTTTGGTTTGAATTCAATATCTATTTGTGAATCTCTTTCTTGAAACTAGCAGAAAAAACAAAAATCTTGAATCTTCTTGTTGTCCTTTGGGTGTTCTTTAGTCAGTGAATGAGGGATAGAGAAATTGACCATTTTGCCCTTTCAGCTCTTTAGTAAAAAAAAATAGCCTTCGGTTTACTACAAACAGAGCCGGTAATTCGGTTTTGATCAGGTACTGAAACTGGTCGGAAATGAACCGAACAGAGTTTTCGTTTATTCTGGTTAACAAAACTTTACTGAATTGAGCTGATATTTTTCTTGTTTCTCCCGTTAAAATCTGGTAAAACCGGTTTAATCGGTTAAAATTGGTTACTTAGGTTCGGTTTTATATATATTTTGGTCTGTTTAGTTTAATTTTGGTTTAAATTTCGGTTTCCAAAAAAATGTCACTTATCTGGTTGGTGAACTGAACTGTAAACCGAACATGTTTTAAGATAATTCTTAATTGAACCAACTGCTTAACCGAATTTGAACCAGATATTGAAGATACGGTAGGATTCGAGTAAGAAAATCCGGTTTTTCCGGTTCTGTTAAAACTACTAACCAATAATGCTTGTAGAAAAATCTAACCATTTCAGATTATTATAATTAAAAGTCAACTGATTTGATACACTTGTTGTAGTATTTGTAAAAGCTATTTTCAATCCATTAAGGCTGAAGGTATTGAGACAACTTTTGCTTTTCTCGAAGTTCCTAGAGTTGAAAAGCTTTGACGATATTTAAAATTCGTGGTGCTGATGCTAAATAACTAACTCTAAACGATACAAACCGAGTCAAATGTACAAAAAAAATTAATATTGTGTTAAGGTGAATTTTAGGATAAAACTCATTTTTCTAAAAGGATGTTTTCATATTTTTCGGTAATTACTTTAACACGTATAAGTCAACAAGTCAATCTTACGTAACTAATGGCCAAGGATCATTCAAGTCGTGTTCTCTCGCATGGTCGGCATTGACATTGACTCTTTTTTTGATAAATCTAATCAGAATTTAATATAAGTGTTTTTAAATTTGAGACCTCACTTGCTTCGACAAGTGGAAAGTGCACACAACACCATCACACACACACATTGGAGTCTTGGACTTCTCTATTCTTCTTGTTGCTTCTAAAGAAGAATTCCTTATTCAACATTTTATTAGAATTTAATAAAAGGCTCACATTGATTAACAAATTTTGACTATTCTAATAATGTTTCTTTCCAAAAAAAAAAAAAACCCATGCTTAAATATTACATTAGTTATCGATTAAAAATATATTATTTTGAGGATATAAGAATGTGTGATACTAAATACAAAAATCCTTGGAAAGTAAATATGCAGGAGATATTCTCAAATCTCGTGACCTCCCAATTTTGAGGGATAATGTCTTGTGCACTAAAAAAAATACTAATTGGATATCACTAATATTAAAACACTGTTTTTTATTGGAGAATAATATGTTTTTTTATTGGAGAATAATATGTTTTTTTAACATCAATCAAACATAAAAGTTTGGTATTCATAACCAATGCTTAAAACAAAAAAAAAAAAAAGAATCTCAAAATTGTATGGATATAACAATAACTGATAGTTTCCATAAAAAGAAAGTACACATATTTCTTCTGTTTTTATTAACACTACAGAGAAAACCCGCGCAACACGCGGGATT
Organism: Capsella rubella; assembly: GCF_000375325.1. Lineage (NCBI taxonomy): Eukaryota > Viridiplantae > Streptophyta > Magnoliopsida > Brassicales > Brassicaceae > Capsella > Capsella rubella. The sequence continues at coordinate 13,433,791 of NW_006238918.1, read as the reverse complement.
GTTCGCTATGAATTTTTCCTTAGATTACTGAAATAATAATTTACAAAAAGTTGATAAAAATTAATAATACACAAACAAATGTATGTCAATCCCAACTATTCCAAGTCCAACCATTTAAATTCTTTATATTTTTTTTAAAAAACCACATACATTAATTACACTTACTTGTTTTCGGATTAAAAATACACAAAACAGTAATTACTCTTACTAGTTTCAACCAAATTGAGAATATTTTTCTTTCAACACCATCTTGTTCTAGAATTTTATACCTATGTATAATATAAAATAATAATTATTTATATTAATACATTTTCAAATGATAAAAGTTATATCATGATGATAGTATTATGTTATACAATAAGATATTTTAAAACTAGTTTTACCTGTGACGAAAGATAAATTAATTCATGTTTAATTGTAATATTCAGAAAAACAAAGAAAATGTTATAAGTATTTACCATTTGTTAAACTGATATTAATTTAATATTGAAAATATATGTAGAAGATTATATACATAAAGAGGATGAATATATAATTATTAAAATTTAGATGGCGAAATATTAAATGTTATTTTGAGTATTTAGTTAACTAACATATGATGGTCCACTGGAGGATGAATATTATATATCACAGGAGCTGAAAAACAGATTCCGCGCAAAAAGTTTTGGAATGCCAACCCAAAAATACCATTACATGTTTCTCGGTTGCCTTGACGAAGATTTAAAGATAGAAAAAATTAATTAGTTATGATAAAACAAATAAACTATTCAGTTATACATTAATATGTAAAAAAAATATTGATTTTAATGGAGAACAATACATTTGGACACTTGGAATTTGGTAATTTGGAAAAAAAAACATCAATTTTTTTTTGTCAACACAGTTTTGTAACATCAATAAAGTTGCAATTTTTATATATAAAACAAACATAAAATTTGGTATTATATTACAAAACAATCCTTTCTTAAAAATCCTCAAAATTGCACGAATATAACAAAAAAAATGAAAATTACATTGATCTTAGTAATAATTTCTAAAAACAAAAATTAAGATTTTCTTGGTCTAATTAGATTCGATATTAATAAAATCTAAATTTTGTAAATGAGTTAGATCTAATTTGGCTAAATCAACACTACCTATGAAACAAAGATCAATTAATAAAAAAAATTGAAGTGTTCTTATACATAGTTTTGAATTGATGTTGTAGGTAAACCAGACTAATCTATCATTAGTGTAGTTTACTCTATTTTTACACATGAACAATAACCCTAGACTAAGTTTATATGTGTATTAAACTCTAATTGTGACTTCTTATATTTTTTTAATTAACATTACCAAAATTTTAATTTATTAATAATAGAAAAAGAATATTTAATACACAAGCGAATTTATCCGTCTTAATTGCTTTAAATTTACCCATTTAAATCTTATATTTTATTAAATTTGGGGTAGGTGAATTACATACTAAAAAAAAAAAAGAATTATTCACAGTATCATATCGCGTATTAGATTCTGTTAATATTGTTCGGCTGATTAGTTAAAGTTAAACAAAAACGTTACCATTCCCTTGATTTTAAGAAAACGTGTTAGAAAAATCAGTTTCCAAAAACTCGTAATATCTCCAACCACACCATATTCCGCCACGTGTCATTTTCATTAATATTCCATTTCCCTTAATTAGAAAAACGTATAATATATAGTTTACGTTTATTAATTAAAAACTAATCCCTAAAGTTTAATGAAAAATAATAATATTCACGTAACCATCACCGTTTCTATAAATCAAAAACACTCTTTCGTTGGAGAAACAGATCACAAAAAAACACAACAAAACAAACCAAACCAAACAAAAACACTTTTTTTTTTTTGCTCTGTTCGTTTAAACCATGATGGCTAAGAACGTTTTAGTGACAGGTGGTGCTGGATACATCGGTAGTCACACGGTGCTTCAACTTCTTCTCGGTGGTTACTCCGCCGTTGTTGTTGATAATCTCGACAATTCCTCCGCCGTCTCTCTTCAGCGCGTGAAGAAACTCGCCGCCGAACACGGTCAACGTCTCTCCTTCCACCAGGTTCGGTGAATTATTCTTTCTTTGGATTTTTTTTTTTGTGTTTTGTATTGATGATTTCAACGTATAATTGGGATTTTATGATTTGACTTGTTTGATCATTTGTGATTTGACTACGAAGGCTCTTGTTTTTGTGATTTTTTTTTTCCTGGGCCTAAATTTTAGGAATAAAAATATCATTTTTTCTTAATAATTAGAGTCTAACTGGTAGCACAAATAATAAAAAATCTAACATATAGAAAAAACAGTTTGCGGTATGTAGATACTTACAAAACGTTAATTTGATTGATAAAAACGGTATAAAAAATTTAACATATAGAAAAAAACAGTTTGCGGTACGTAGATACTTGAAAAAACGTTAATTTGATTGATAAAAACGGTATAAAAATATATTAAAAATGCATATTTTTATACACATTTTGTGAATTTTTTATATAATAAAAATGGTGGTTATAAGTCACACTCATCATTTTTATAATCTAATATCAGAGAAAAGTGTAATAAAAGTAAAAGGCCTAATCAGTACCATGCTAAAGTCTATAATATATATAATCCCAATTTATATTTTTTTGTATTTGTTTGAAAATGGTAAATTTAATTCTATAGTTCTTCTGAATTTAGATTGTTTTTGTTTAGTTGCTATGAGAACTCAAAAGCATCTGTTTGATTAAGAGTTCTGTTGAAACTTGAATATGTTTTGTCTTAATTGCAGGTGGATCTCCGAGACAAACCTGCCCTTGAGAAGATATTCTCAGAAACTAAGTATGATTGATAGTATAAAGAAAACATTCTTTTAGCTTTTTTAATTCACTTTTGGCACAATGATGATGCATATAATTTGGTGTTTAGTGATGAACGTGGAATTATTATTACATCTTACAGGTTTGATGCAGTGATACACTTTGCTGGACTTAAAGCAGTTGGTGAGAGTGTTGAGAAGCCTTTGCTCTATTATAATAATAACCTTATTGGGACTATTACTCTTTTGGAAGTTATGTCTCAACATGGCTGCAAAAATGTTAGTATATGTCTCTTTCTTTATCACTTGCCACCACCACATGTCCTTTTTGTTTTCTTGGAAGATACTTATGATTAGCCTACTTTGTTTTCCAGCTTGTGTTTTCATCATCAGCTACTGTGTATGGCTCTCCAAAAGAAGTTCCTTGTACTGAGGAGTCTCCTATATCTGCATTGAACCCATATGGACGAACTAAGGTGTTCTCTTTTACCAACAACTACTCTCTTTAGTGTTGATGAAGATGAAATGTGTGAATCTGATTTCTTTGTTGTTGTAGCTATTCATTGAGGAAATCTGCCGTGATGTATACGGTTCTGACTCAGAATGGAAGATTATACTGCTTAGGTATTTCAATCCTGTTGGTGCACATCCTAGTGGTGAAATTGGTGAAGATCCTCGCGGTGTTCCGAACAATCTCATGCCTTATGTTCAGCAAGTTGCTGTTGGCAGGAGACCTCACCTCACTGTCTTTGGAAATGATTACAATACTAAAGATGGAACAGGGGTATGTCTTTATGTCTTTATGTAAAAAGTAGAGTTCTCGACATTTTGGTCTCATTGTTGTTTTGTTTGGTATCAGGTTCGAGATTACATTCATGTTATTGATCTAGCTGATGGACACATAGCTGCTCTTCGCAAGCTAGAAGATAACAATATCGGTATATATGATGATATTATGATCTCTCTTCTCTACTATATATAGTCATATCCTTAAATCTCTGAACTTTGGTATGTGTGTAGGTTGTGAAGTGTACAATCTTGGAACAGGAAATGGAACATCTGTTCTTGAAATGGTTGATGCTTTCGAAAAAGCGTCCGGGAAGGTAAAAGAACATGCCACTCTATACGTTCTTGGATTCTTCTTTAGTCATAGTTTTATAAAACCTTCTTTTGTGGATTTCAGAACATCCCTCTTGTGATCGCTGGACGTCGTCAAGGAGATGCTGAAGTTGTTTACGCCTCAACGGAAAGAGCAGAACGTGAACTGAATTGGAAGTAAGTTCATTTCTTTAGTCCTCCCTCAATACTTAAAATGAAATGGTCTAATTTGAGGTTGTGTAAACAATGTTGCAGGGCCAAATATGGAATTGAGGAGATGTGTAGAGATTTGTGGAACTGGGCTAGTAATCATCCTTATGGATATGATTCATCATCTTCTGAAGACACCTCTTAATAACTTTTCTTAATTGTTTTTCTTTTGCTAAAACATATTTGTCCACACTTAATCTATATATATAATAGGAGAGTTCTCTCTCCATCTAACCTATCCACGTCAGCATCCACCTCATCAAAATTTTTTTTTAAAATTAAACTATATTGAAATATTTAAAATGTTTATTTATTGCATATTTATGTAACTCATAATTAATAGAAAATTAAATTAAATAAAAATGAATTAAATTATTTTAAAGAGATATTGTGAAAATGTTATCAATAATAGTAAATATGATCATATATAATTGATTTATTTAATCGGTTAATAAGATTTAGAATGGAAGAAAAAATTAAATACATGGTAGAGTAAATATTATTAGTGGAGAAATTTATGATTTATTTACTCCTCCATAGAATGGAGCAATTTATTAATTTATAGAAATTATTAATTTATCGAGTATTAATTTATAGAGGTTTTACTATAATTATTATAAATAAAAAACAATAAAGATTCAGATTTTAGTGACATATAGGGACATTGTGTATTATTAATATTTATGTAAAAAAAATCTCTTGAATATTACATTTGTAATTAATTATTTACGATTTTTGTGTGCTTTTTATATCAAAAAAGATTTGAAATAAAAAATACAAAGCAAATGTTTAGCTTTATATGGCAAAAATGAACCTTGAGGACGATACGATGTCGTTTTCGGATCGGTGATAGTTGAAATGTCTCTTTCTGAAGCTTTTAAGGATATTGCCCACACACTCTTCTTCTTCGGTTCTTCCATTACTACTTCTTTATAAAACCACCATCACACTGAGACAGTAACAAAACTTCAGATCTGAATCAATCTCACAAGGTTCGTCTAGCTTCGTTTTGTTCGTTTCATTGTTCTTTTGTCTATGTGATTGATCTGATTAACAATATCATAACTTTTGATTGAGCTTGTGTTTTGTGTTGTTGTTTACAAAAATCAAATTTTTTTGGAAGTAGATTAGATTATGAAAATGTTATGATTAGGATTTAGGATTCTAACGCTTTTGGGAATTAAAGAGTAAGATTTAACATTTTGAATATGGTCAGTGGTACAGAAAGAAGAAGAAGGAATGATGATTTGTGAAAGAGATGACTTTAGTCTCACTGGGCCATTGCACTTAACAGCTATAGATTGGTTTGCATCTTTCACTCTTCTCTTCATCTTCTGTGGTTTTGTTTTCTTTTGTCTTAAAAGCTTAATCTTTGTGTTCATAAATTGCTGTTGAGTTAGCTAATGTTGTGGTTCGGAGCTAAGCCTGCTTAAAACTGTACCCTTGTGTTTAAAAAAGCCATAAAGATTGTTCCTTTATGTTAAAAATGATTCCTTTACTTGTTTCTTGGTTGTTTTGTTGAATTTGCAGGGCTAATGAACATCATAGAAGATCTGTAGCTGCTTCTTTGGTTCAAGGAATCTATGTAGCTGAGCGCGACCGTCAGCTACAAAGGGAAGGTCCTGATTTAGCTCTGTCCCCAATATGGTCTGAGTTTTTCCATTTCCGCCTTATTCGTAAGCTTGTGGATGATGCTGATATCTCCATATTCGGAGGTATCTATGAGTATAAACCGCCTCAACAGCTCTCTCAAACAGTCAAATCCGTGGAACTGAGTCCGCGTTTTGTGATTGCATTCAGAGGAACGGTTACAAAAGCGGACTCTATTTCCCGTGACATCGAGTTAGATTTCCATGTTATCAGAAACGGGCTTCACACGACGACAAGGTTTGAGATAGCTATCCAAGCGGTGAGAAATATAATTGCTTCGGTTGGTGGTGGTTCGAATGTGTGGCTTGCTGGTCATTCTCTTGGTGCATCCATGGCATTGCTTATTGGGAAAACAACAGCTAGAACCGGAGTTTTGCCTGAGTGTTTCGCCTTCAATCCACCGTTTTTATCTGCTCCTATCGAAAGAATCAAGGATAAGAGGATCAAACATGGGATACGCATTGCAGGTAAATAACTAAACTCTTCCAAACCAATCCATTTAGTGTCATTCTTTAAGATACTGTTCTTAGGGTTTCAAGATGACACACAAACTGAACCAAACCGAACTGTATTCTAGACTTTAACATTTCGTATTAATCGTTTAGAAACTCGACTGATCCGAGCTGCTATCTAAAATGTAGGCAGTGTGATCACAGCTGGACTTGCTCTAGCAAAAAAAGCCACCCAACAATACAGCCAAAACAACCGTGCATTACCCGCAATTCCCGACCCATTTGCCTCCTTATCCGACTGGTTCCCGCGGCTGTACGTCAACCCCGGAGACCACTTATGCTCAGAGTATATAGGCTACTTCGAGCATCGAAACAAGATGGAAGAAATCGGAATCGGGTTTGTAGAGCGTGTAGCGACGCAGCACTCGTTGGGCGGTATACTCTTAGGAGGACAAGACCCGGTACATCTGATGCCGTCTTCAGTTTTAACAGTGAACTTAAGCTCGTCAAGAGACTTTAAACAAGCTCATGGGATTCATCAGTGGTGGAAAGAAGATCATAAGTTTGACACCAAAGTATACCAATACAAATGATTCGTACTAATTTTAATTATAAATCAAGTTAACCGGTATATGTAAACCGGAATTTGTCTTCTATTTATTTTATAATTTTTCCGGTTCAATGTGTTGTGTAGCTTATATGAATAAAGATCTAGTAACTTGTAAGCGAGTAAGGTGATATAAGACGACGGCGTTTTATTCATCTCTGTAACTAAAACCTCTCCGGCTCTCTCACAGAGCCTCTCCACATTTTTTTCCCGCGCACTTTCTCCATGTCGATCAAGCTTCTCGTTCTTGTTTTCTCTCTTTTGATAATCTTCACGAGACCCAAATTGATCGCCGATCATCACTTGTATCCAAGGATCTCGCCGTTTTATCCTTCGATTCCGCCGTTTCTACCTCCATCGCCGTCGCTCAGAGCCCAATCTCCGGCGGTGAAGCCGTCTTTGCCTTTTGTGCCGGCATTGTTCGTGCTCGGCGATTCTTCTGTGGATTGCGGAACTAATAACTTTCTCGGGACCTTGGCGAGAGCAGATCGTCTTCCTTACGGTAGAGATTTCGATACGCATCAGCCGACGGGGAGGTTTTGCAATGGAAGGATCCCAGTTGATTTTCTAGGTTAAAACCTTTCTTCCCCAAAAAATTTCTGGGTTTTTGATTCTTGTTCTCGGGTTCCTTGTTAGATTTCAAGAACCATTTGCTTTTACTTGATTCTTCGTATTGAAATTAAAGCCAAATTGTCAAATTCGTTGATGTTGTTCTTGAACTGTTAAAGAAAGAGATAGAGATTGAATCATTTGGTTTTTGTTTGTCTACTGCAAAATCTTGTGAAACAGCTGATCGTCTAGGTTTACCATTCGTTCCTAGCTACCTTGGACAAACTGGGACTGTTGAAGACATGTTTCAAGGTGTAAACTATGCATCAGCTGGTGCTGGAATCATTTTGTCTAGTGGATCCGAACTGGTATTACTCAATTCAGCTTGTCTAGTGGATCCGATTTTTTTGTTCGTTTTCAATTTTTTCAATCCTGTGGGGGAACTTTGTTGTTGCAGGGCCAGCGAGTTTCGTTTGCTATGCAGGTTGAGCAGTTTGTTGATACATTCCAGCAGATGATACTGAGTATTGGGGAGCGAGTTGCGGAGCGTTTGGTCTCAAACTCGGTTTTCTACATATCGATCGGAGTGAATGATTACATACATTTCTATATCAGGAACATCTCCAATGTGCAGAATCTCTATACTCCTTGGAATTTTAATCAGTTCTTGGCTACCAATATGAGACAGGAGCTCAAGGTTAGACCTTTGTCCTTTTATCAATATTTATATGTCTGATCTTGGTGGAGAGTCTATAGGGACAAACAAGTATGATTCTGAGGTTAGGATATCACTTTTATAGTTCTACCCAAAAACCTTGAAAAGTGAAACCTTTTAACTGATTAGGACACTAAGCGTTTCTTACATTAAGCTCAAATGACAACCCTTATTCTATTTTGCATCTCTGGTTTATACTGATGTAGAACCCTGAATGGTATCTCAACCCGGCATATTGATAGATTAAAGATGATTGATTCATAAGTACTTTCCTCTTCAATGTATCCGATTTATGTCACCTAATAAGAGAAGTATTGTGTTTGTTTCACAGACTCTGTACAATGTCAAGGTGAGGAGGATGGTGGTGATGGGTTTGCCACCGATTGGCTGTGCACCATACTACCTGTGGAAATACAGGAGCCAGAACGGAGAATGTGTAGAGGAAGTGAACAGCATGATCATGGAATCCAACTTTGTCATGAGATACACAGTAGATAAGCTCAACCGTGAGCTTCCTGGTGCATCCATTATCTACTGCGACGTGTTCCAAAGCGCTATGGACATCCTCAGGAACCACCAACTCTACGGTAAGCAAGCACCACTTCCATCTCAATTCTCACTTCACAAAAAAAGACTACCACTGGTAACAACATTACATTAGTGTCATGCTCACACAGCTTTAAAAAACTTTCTGATCATCTTGTGAGTCTTCTGTTGAAACATAGTTGTGTGTGTGTTCTGTGGTGTGGACAGGTTTTAATGAGACAACAGATGCGTGTTGTGGGCTAGGAAGGTACAAGGGATGGCTTCCATGTATCTCGCCGGAGATGGCTTGCTCCGACGCTTCAGGTCATCTCTGGTGGGACCAGTTTCATCCTACAGACGCCGTTAACGCCATCCTCGCCGACAATGTATGGAATAGTCGCCACGTGGACATGTGTTTCCCTACTAACCTAGAAACTATGCTTCATCATAGTACTTAGGAAATAAAAAGAAACCAACTGTAAAGTGTGGATGAGCTTTTCCAATTTTGATTTTTTGGCCTATAGTCAAAAGAAAAAAACTATGGGGTCTTTTTGTATAAAAGAGGAAAGTACGGGATAGATAAGGGGAAACATAAATTTAGGATCAATGTATTGTTAAATTTGCGTAAATGGCCCACATGAAATAGAATGTTTTAAGATTCGACCCATAAAGTTTCTAAAAAAGCTCGTGTGGTCCATCTTTTTGGTCATCTTCAGAGAGACGAAGACATAAATTTCAATTCTTTCTTTCCTCATCAAAAGTTTCTAATTAAAAAAAAATTTGAGGGCTTGAAGAGGGCTAAAGAGGTGACGTCATCTCCACCCTCTCGTGTAATTTTCCCGTTTTGCCCTTGGACGCTGCTTTGCCTTTTTCAATTTTCTTCATCAAGGGTTCTGAGATTTTTTTTTGTTTCCTCTCTCAGCTTCTTCATAGGTTTTGTTGATCCGAGGTAGGTTAGGTGTGGCTGGGTTTAGAGAAATTTCACCTTGATTTTTTCTCACGCTTCGTTCTCGTCTTAGGAATCGATTTCATCTTTCTGATCACTTTGTCTTTTTTATTTTTTTCCCCAGAAAATGGAGCTCGATTTTGACGCTAGCAACTTGGTTGAAGATGAAGCTGCTGAAGTTGGACATAATGTTAGTGTTAAACTTGGAATTTCTTCGCTTTTTGGTTGAACTAATCATGGGTTAACCTTTATTCTTCTTGAACCCTGGAGCTCAGAACTTGTAATTCCTGGTAGCTTCATAGTTAAAATCATGAACACAAGCTGCTGCAATTAAGCATTTCAGTTACTTCGTGTCACGTTTTTTAGAAACCTTTGTTTTTTTTTTATTTTGGCAAAACTGTGTTAGTGTTTGTGCATTGGTTCTCATTTTGATTTCTTTTGACAGGATATGGCTGGGATTGAAGGGGAAAGATGTGGGATTTGCATGGATATTATTGTTGATAGAGGTGTTCTTGATTGCTGTCAACACTGGTAACACCATGTTTTTTTCTTTCTCTAATTAGCATTATCCTGTCTTAATCAACAAAAGTTGCCTAAGTTCTTTGAAGATTAGTTATTGCTAAATTTATCCCCACTATGTGTTTAATGGACTATTTTGTGAAATAGCAGACTGATAATTTGTGTCTTATGCTTAGGTTCTGCTTTGATTGCATTGATAATTGGTCTACGATTATGAACCTTTGCCCTCTTTGCCAGAGAGAGTTTCAGTTGATTACATGTGTTCCTGTAAGACACTTCATATCTGTTTTTTTGTTTGATTTATCTGAACATTTCTCATACATTTTTGTGCGTGGAGGAGCTGTTGAGTTAGGTATTAATAAGTATTTGGTTTTGATTGTGAAGGTGTATGATTCAGGTGAAAGCAGCAAGGTTGATGAGGTCTCGATATCAGGGTACTATTTTTTTCCTCATGTCCGTTGTTGTGATAGACTTTGCTTGCCTGAAAAATCTGAGTGGTGTCTCTGTCTTCAACTACATGTGGCTTATAATGATAGATTTATACTAAATGGCATAGCATGATCAAGTGATTGAAAATCATGTGTACCATAGGTTTCTGTATGTGCTATAAATTGTTGTCATCTGCTGACGTTAAGCTAAGTTATGAAATACATGCAGAGATGAAGATTACTGCATTGAGGAGGAAACTGATGCTGTCACTTCTCCGCCACACGATATTGACGAAACACACTATATTGACGAATATGTAAGTATATCATATATGGGGTGTCCTAGTCAATACATAGTACATTAAGCTTTCCGTATCATTTTGTAGGCAGTTATCTGTTTAGATGGTGATCTTTGCAAGATCCGTAACACGTTCACTTACATTGGAGGGGATTCCAACCTTGATACATCAATTGCTTGTGATTCTTGTGATATATGGTAACTATTATTACCTCTTAAATTTTATCCATGGGTTGTTTATTATGTGTGCATTGTCCTGATTGTTGTTTAACTTTTTTTTTCCAACCACTCTACTTCATTAACTGGAGAACTTCTGGTGCTTTCTTAGTTGTTACAGTGCCATAATGTTTGTGTCTACTATGTTTATAGCTTAGCTGTGTTGCTGGTTCCTAAATGATATTACTATCAACGAAGGGAGTTTATGATATGACATGTACACCACAAAGATACTAACCTTTTCAATCTTTCTATACTTTATTGTTGTTTTAGATAGTTCATCTTTACAGTATTCTTATATGGTCTACTGATTGTTGCTTTCATCTGTGGTAATAGGTATCATGCTGTTTGCGTGGGTTTTGACCTGGAAAATGCATCAGAAGATACATGGATATGTCCGAGGTAAGTTTTGTTGGCGTATTGACTACATATAGTTGCTTAATCCATGGCTTGATAAATTTCAACAGTGTTGTTTCATTATATTGCTGCTTTAATTATTAGTCTTTTAGGTAAACAGATTTTTATGGTATAGTTTCTTGAATTATTTTTATCATTTCCGTGTGCCAGTTCTGTGTTTAACTAGTAAAGACACTACGTACCAAACCTGAGCGAAATCTAAGGCTTATCCATATTATTCTTCTTTTCTATATGTTCTCTCAGCCATCTTATCATTCATTTGCTTTATGTCCACAGATGTCTCGCTAATGAAAAACCACTTGAACCTGATACCTCACCAATGGAGACACAGCCTGATACCTCACTAACGGAGACAAGAAAGACTCTGGATATTTCTGAGAGGACAAATAGTGGATGCTCAGCCGAGGCTATTTACTCTGGGAACTTTTCAGTTACGGTCGCTGATGAAGGCGAGACAGCTCTTGTTGTATCAATTGTCAAAGGAGACGAGTGTCATATGGAACCAAGTAATACCAACCCATCGTCATCTCAAGCTAAAGTGGATGGAGAGCCAGATAGGTCGCATCTGAAAATTCTCTGTCGGGAGGAAAATACAGAGCAGGTCCCCGTAAAATTAGAGCTCAAGCTGTCCTTACCACATGATATATCATCAAGACTAATTTCTGATTTAGATCAGCCATGTTTTGTTGCACACGTAGAGAATAGAACAGGTATATTGATTGACCAAGAGTTAATTTGGTGGTAATACAATTTTCTTTGAGTCTTAGTTGTAATTTCTTAACCATTATAGATTCTTAATATGCTTTTTCCTTAAGTAATAATTTAACATTTTATATACAACTGTAGACCCTGTTGAAGAGAAGGATTGTCTGTCGATGAATGATCAAAAAAGTAAGTAACATACTACCCCTTGTTCGCATGTTTTTTCTGCTTCCTTCATTTCATCCTCTTTATGTTTAAATGTAATCTGCATCTGCATAAATAAAAAGGGTCTTACATACTGTAATGCGTTTACCAGATCTTTCCACTACGGCCATTTCCAGTTCAGATGTTGCTAGTGTTATTAGCTTAAAGAGAAAGCTTTCAGATTTCAGGTAAGTTTCACAAATGAAATCTGTTCCTTTCTTGGTACCATCTTACCCTCTTTTCTCTACTTGGTGTGGATTTGTTTGAGTTTTGTTGTTTCATCGTGGCATTTCTTTACCAGTGGCGATGATGGCAATTCAGAAACTGAACCTGAGATTTCCGAATCTCTCAATATACCCAAACTCGAGAAAGAGGAAGACTTGGCTACCGTTCACCAAGAGAGCAGATCCCCTCCAAACAATACAACTGTTGATATTTTCAGCATTGTTAAAGGAACTGGGCGTGTAAAAAATCTCATGCGTTCAAATCCTACTGATAAGTCTTCAGAAGGAGAGAATGCTGCTGGTTTGAGGGTAAAGAAGATCAAAAGGACACCAGAAGATGAGAAAGAGTCAATGGTTCTGGTTGAAAAACTAAGGAAAGAAATAAGAGAAGCCGTTCGAAACAAATCGATGGAGGACATAAGAGATAACCAATTCGATCCAAAACTTTTGGCTGCCTTTAGAGCTGCTGTGGCAGGACCCAAAACTGAAGAAGCACCTAGAAAAAATATGGCTCTGGCTGTGAAGGCAAAGAAGTTGATGCTGCAGAAAGGAAAAGTCAGAGAGAATCTCACGAAGAAAATTTATGCAGATACAAATGGGAAGCGGAAAAGTGCATGGCACCGGGACTGTGAAGTTGAGTTTTGGAAACATAGGTGCCTACAAACTAGAAAGCCTGAAAAAATTGAAACTCTGAAGTCTGTTCTTAGCCTCTTGAAGAAGAAACCAGCTGGAGTCAAAACAAACTTTTCATCTGAAACTCAACAGGCCTCAAATCCTATCCTCTCCAGATTGTATTTGGCAGATACCTCTGTGTTCCCAAGAAATGATAATCTCAAGCCTCTTTTGGCACCGGAAAAAACAGGGAACTCACCAAACAATGCAAAACCCACAGAACCCAGCAAGACCATACCAAAGTTTAGTGATGCCAAGGGGAGCAGCTTAAAAGCTGGATCAAAACTGAACCCGGGAAACAAACAGTCAGATGGACAACCTAATCTTGCATCGAGTAACTCTAAGGAAGTGTTTGAGAATCCCGATGATCTCAAGAAAGACAAAAGGAAATGGGCATTGCAGGTTCTTGCAAGAAAGAAAGCTTTAGCTGGCAACAACTCAACCGAAGACAAAGAAGGCTCTCCCGAGCTCAAAGGGATTTATCCATTGTTGGTGTGTAATTCTCGTCTATTTTACTTTGTTACTTTTTAGAAATCTGGTGTGTTGGGATTGTTGCACATTTATTATTATCATTGCTATCAGGCTCAACTACCAGCTGATATGAGACCAAGCCTTGCAACCAGTCGCCATAATAAAGTTCCTGTTGCAGTTAGGCAGGTACGTGGATAGCTCTTTACTTTACTTTCCAGTTCATGTGGCATTGGTTAGGGCTAGGTTCATAGTGAGTTACTTGGGTTCCAGATATTGAATAAGACGTCACTTTATATGGTAGAATAAGCTGAGCAGTCGTACACATTTCGGTTAGTAAAAACAGATGAGAGGGGAGTGGGGTGTGTTAGTTCTTACAAATATTAGGCAGTCATGTCATGTGTTAGGGAAATCTATGAGAGATCTGCTCTACTAGGTTCATCAATTCCATATGTGCTTTTATTATGGTTACACACATTAAACTGACAATACGGAATGTTGGGGCTAATCTGTTATTGATTTTTCTGCAAAACATTATTAACATCGGAATAGCTAGCTTTATTATTTGCACATGTGCTGGTTTTTTGTTCCTAAGCAAATCGCTGTTGCTGCAGACACAATTATATCGCATGACAGAACATTTCTTAAAGAAAGAAAACCTTCAGTCTGTTCGAAGAAGTGCAGCAACAGAATTAGCCGTTGCTGATGCTATAAATATTGAGAAAGCGATCGCGGATAAATCAAGTAGCAAAGTTGTGTATCTGAATCTATGCTCACAAGAAATACTGCATCATTCAGAGAGCAAGGCGATGGATAATGCTGTAGAACCAAATTTGTCATCACCAATGGCTGTTAACGAGTCAGAACGTATTAGTGGTAAAGATTCAGATGATCCAGCCATCCTTCAAGCGCTCAGAGCAGCAGGTCTTGCTGATTCACCACCAAACAGCCCGACCCGCTCAACGGAAGTTCCTCCAGAGAAAGGAGACAGTTCCATGAACGAGACAAGGCCGGCAGGCCCATATAATGTACTTGACATGGATTCCGTTCCTGATACGGACATCTTCGGGGATTTTGAGTATGAATTGGATGAAGACGACTATATCAGTGCTACCATGGCTAGAAAAGCTTCAGTAACGCAGCCGGATGAAAGTTTGACTAAGGTGAAGGTAGTTTTCTCCACTGTTCAACCTGAAAAGTGTTCGAATCAATCTGAAGTCGTGGGAAATGAAGAAACAACTGCAAACCAGAAGGGGACCACAAATGGCGAAGACGATAGGAAAAGCGCTGCTCCTATAGAGCCTCTACCCGAGGTTGAGGTCGAGGTTGAGGCCGAGGGTGAGGGAGAAGGGGAAGGAGAAGGAGAAGGAGAAGGAGAAGGAGGTGAAATCCTTTCTGTTGCTGAATGTGAAGAACTATATGGACCTGGTATAGAGAAACTAGTTGAGAAACCTCTCGTTGAAGGAACTGCTGATAATGGTGTTGAAGCTAAAGTACCTGATTCAGAGTGTGAGAGTAACACACACAAGGAGTTCAGCGCCTCAAACTTTGTGAACACTTCCATTAAAGAGAAAAAAGTTCCGAAAAACATTGAGAAGTGCAATCAAAGCGAGAAGCCTTCTAAAGAAGAGAAAACAAGCGAGAAGCCATCTAAAGAAGAGAAAACAAGTGAGAAGCCTTCTAAAGAAGAGAAAAGCAAAGCTGATGCGTTTAGTAACTCTGTCACCAAGAAGGTAAAATTTGTAAAACTCTCTCGTAAGTCACGTCTCAAAATTCTCATTTCCTATTTCTTGAACTGGTTTTATTGTTTTCCCTAAGGTGGAAGCATACATCAAAGAACATATCAGACCATTGTGCAAGAGCGGAGTAATAAACGTGGAACAGTACAGATGGGCAGTGACTAAAACCACAGAGAAAGTGATGAAGTATCATAGCAAAGCAAAGAGTGCTAACTTCTTGATCAAAGAAGGCGACAAGATCAAGAAACTATCTGAGCAATACGTTGAAACCGCTTCCTCTGGAGCTCATCACAAGGACAAGTGCAAATGACGATCATCAGCGTAAATAAGAAGATGAAGGAAGAACAAACTAGTCAAGTACAAAAACGTAAATAGCTTATTATTATCATCTCTCTTTTTGTCTTCTCGTAGGCCAAGAAAAAAACAGAAAGAAGCAATTCTTGTTTTACCCTATCAGACAGACCTAAATGTGTCTGAAACTGACAATAGTCACTACAACAAGGTCTTAACAAAAAAGATATTTATAGATTAGAAGATATATTCAATACACCAAGAGCTCAAAGATGATAATGTAATAGCGTGGTTCACAAGAAATTTGAGGTTAAAGAGAGCACCTTCGATCAAACGACAACGTATTTGGATAAAAATGACACACTTGGATAAACATAAATGTAAGTTTACTATAATACCCTTGATACTCAAGGCTATTTCCTACAGTGACACTTTTTTGATAAAACATTTTGCAAATTGGTCAGTTACGGAGTTGGAGAAAAAAAAAAAAAGTTTTTGCAAATCTCTCCTTCCTCGTCTCTGCCAAATTTATTCTCCGATTCAATTTTAGGGTTCCGGCAGAAGAAGGAAACCGCCGTTAAACCCTAAGTGCGTCGCCTTCAGGTTTTATCTGTGTTTTTTTTTTTAACTTCTTCTCCTTCTCGCCGCGTAATTAGCTTTTATTGTTCTTTCATACTCGCAGTTATCAATCGCAATCGTGTTCCCCCACCACTTCTCCTCGCGTCTCGATCTGTCAGAAAACTGGACGATAAATCTATGCCGTCGACGCCGCTGGCGAACGGTGGTACGCCTCCCCTCGGTGGTGGCGGAGAGATGAGGGAGGTTACGGCTGTGACGAACGCGGTGGTTGATGATAAGCCTGGAGTGTCGATGATGGAGCAGTTGGTTCCTGAAATTACGACTCACGCGCTTAGTTATTTGGATTATCCAAGTCTTTGTCGCTTGTCTATGACTAATTCATTGATGAGGAAAGCTGCTAATGATGATAATGCTTGGAAAGCTCTTTATCACAAGGTTAGTTATGACTAATTCACTTATTCACTTAGCTTTTGATTCTAGGTTTAAAAGATGTAGTTTCTTAGCAGTTTGCTGAAATCAATGTGTGTTTTTTCATTTGGTGTACCAGGATTTTACTATGGAACAAGATGGTATAACTCCAGTCAATGGGTGGAAAGCTTACTATGCAACTACTAGAGCTATTATTAGTGTGAATACTGAATTCTTCGGCATCATTAGAGACAGAGCGCTTCAAGCGATGGCTCGATTGTGGCTGAACTCGGACTATGTCAAGTGTATCCATGCCTCAGGCGAACTCTTTTCTGGGTAATCACAACTGCACATTTCATTTTCACCGTCTTGCTTTTTTGCTAATGAGGAATGTCTTTACTGTTATCATTTTGTTTCCGGTTATGTCATCCTAATACTAGCATGTTCTGTAACGGTTTAGGGTATGTGTTTATGTTGTTAGGTGTTAGAGGGGTCTTGTAGATGTTATCTAAGGTTGAGTATACTAGCGGAACAATGCTTTTATGTAGTTGCTAATGATAGAAGATGTTAATTGTATTGTTTGATTTAGTTGAAACGCTGAAGCAAAAGATTTACAGCAATAGGATAATAGGATAACATTGTTAACAGTTTAATACTTGTATATCTAGCTATAATAGGATTTGGATTCTTTCAGCATATTCACTATCCTTGAATAATAACGGTAACTGTGATTCAATAGTTTGAGTCTACTCCACACAATTACGGATAACAATATCACACATCAGAAAGAAGTAAGGGATCTTGACTAGTATATAAGGATATATGAGCCTATTCGCTCGTAGTGGATGAGCCCATATATCTTTATATACTAGTCAAGATCCCTTGCTTCTTTCGGATGTGGGATATTGTTATCCCTAATATGGTCATTTCGCAAATGGGATAAATACATCTTGGTGGATTTGTTTGAAAGAACAGAGAGAATTCGGTATGAACCATCTACGTTTTGCTTTGTCCATTTACAGGTACAATGAAGTGATGCAAAGCTGGCAACTCTGTTTCAACTGGGAACAAGGGTTTGACTTTCAGGTCAACACTGTTCGCACTCGGATACTAACGGACATGGCTTGGGTCACCATGAAAGCATACCTGAACGTGGACGGTGGTCCGTTCCTGATCACAAATGTGTTCGAGTTCCATAATGGAAGGTGGCACATGGTTCATCATCACAGCTCGGTGATGCTCATCGATGATCAACAAGTTGTTGTTCACTGATGATAATAAAAAAAATCTTTAGTTTTTTGGTTTCATTTCCTTCTTTTTATTTTCAAGTGGACAGAAAATAAAGAAGAAAGAAAGAAACTGCATATTGGGAATTGGCTTATTAGATTCATCAGTGTTATTATTATTTTTAGTTTTTAACTACATGTATGGGATGTTTTTTTTTTTTCATCTCTTCTGGAATGGTTGATCTATTTTTTTCTATTTGGATTTTGGGATTTAACCATTGGCGAGAATGAGTAATTGGATCAAAAGTATTGCAAAATTGTTATGTACTGTGTACAATACTTAGCTCAGTAGTACATTGGTGACGCATCTTACTCTTGAAGATTTTGGTTACGTAATTCACCTCCGTACCGTACCGTACCGGATAGAATTTGTCATCATCAAACGAGAAAAAACTCACTTCCGGTTTAGATGACGTAAGTAAACTTTATACAGAGAGAGAGAGTGACGTAATTTAAATGCCACGTAGGACAACATAAACGGCAATAAAACGTCATCGTATTAAACCCCTCCTCCCCTACATAAAACTTTCCGATAACCCGATTTAGCTAAAAACTCTATTCACCGATTTCAAAATCACGGCGGAGGAAAAAACCCTAAAAAAAAATGGAGAATGAGACGAAGCAGAAGATCGAGAGAACTGTGAGGGAGATACTCAAGGAATCAGATATGAAAGAGATGACAGAGTTCAAGGTCCGTAAACTCGCTTCGGAGAGACTCGGTATCGATCTCTCTGAGCCGTCTCACAAATCTTATGTACGAGTAGTTGTGAACTCGTTCCTCGACGAAGAGAGATCCAAGTGTCCTGAGGAAAAAGAAGAAGAAAAAGAAGAAGAAGATGGTGGTGGTGGTGGTAAAGGAGGAAGAAGAAGCAACGAGTTTGATGATGACGGCGATCTCATCATTTGCAGGGTTCGATTTCATTAACTCTTTCTCCAATTCGATTTCTTGATTTTGTGAATTGAAGTGTTTTGAATTGTGAATTGAAGTGTTTGAATTGTGACTGAGTTATGATGATTTTGTTGTTGTTGTTGGGGTTTGTGTGTGTTTAGCTATCGGATAAGAGAAGAGTGACGATTCAGGAATTTAAAGGGAAGACTTTGGTTTCAATTAGAGAGTATTACAAGAAAGATGGCAAAGAGCTTCCCACTTCTAAAGGTACTTTGCTCTCTTTTAGTTCTATGATAGCCAATTTTGTTACCAAAATCTCCGACTTTGTGTGTGTCCAAATGCATCTTCTATTGACCATATTGTGTGTTTATGTGTAAGTTGTTTCTTTCAAGTTACCACTTTTGAGTTGTATCAGAGCAATTTGTGTTTGCGATATCGAAATTTTGAAGTCAATGGGGATTGAGAGAGTTGCTATTGTTTTGCTTGCGTGTTGAAAGTTTCATTTTAGTGTAAAGGCTGATTAGAAGAAACCATTTTGGCTGATCTGTTATTTGGAAAAGTTGAAATAGAATCATTCTTCAGTTGTGTAGTTTAGTCTAACCTCACAGGTTTTAAAGCTTGTTCTGGATTTTTCAAACAATTTTTCCTAGTTTTCGAGTATTTGAATACGTGCAAGTACTAATCTTTTGAATAAGTCAGAATATAGAATTGGGGTTTTTGAGTAATGTTTTTGATCCATTTCCTGTCTCTGATATATTGTAATGTGTTATCCAGGAATAAGTTTAACAGATGAGCAATGGTCAACCTTCAAGAAAAACATCCCAGCCATCGAAAAAGCTGTCAAGAAAATGGAATCGCGTGTATGAAGAAGAACAATGTGGTACCTCACGACACATGTGTGTCTGCTTAAGTAGTGGTTTCCAGTGTTAATTGTCTCATGTAACTGTTTCTTTTGTTTCTTTCCTGAATTGGTCGTAATGTGTTTCCCTCTCGAGGCCCCCCAGCAAACAGCTATTACCCTGAGTAGGAGTAAACATTTCGGTTTATGATCTAATTCCAAACAAAAACCAAAACCAAATTGAATAAAGAAGCATGACCATAACCAAAAGAAACTGATCATATGATGGAATACAAATACACTCTTTTATGTTTTTAACTTTCTGAAACAAGTTTACCTTATGTACATTATACACACTATGCTTACAAGGATTACAAATGAGAAACGCGGCACAAAATCCGCAATCATCGAACCTAACAGAAGTAGTTCTCATTGTTTTTGCCGGACCTGGACGACAAGCTTTTAACTCTGACAATGTCCGAGGCAGAGGTTGAAGAAACCAAAGCTTCTGCCGCAGCAAACTGGAGCTGATCAATCAAAGCGTGTGTATTGCCTTCAACAGCCAAAATCTCTTCGAGCTGCTTACTTCCGATCACCACTTTCGCTTTCCAAACTCCGTTCCTTCTCTGCGGCGACACTTGAATCTTCGGCCCAGCTCCTCTAGGACTTGGTGTACCTTGTCTAACAAGATACCCTAATGATTTCTCCCTGGTTATAGGCAACGAGGTGCATCTCCGGGTTCTGTAGTATTCTTCCATTATGTTTCTTCTGGAATCTGTCTCAATTACATGAACTAAACCACCACCGTCAGATACTGCTCTTTGCGAACAATTCCCCATCTCCACAAAGAAAACTAAGAATAAAGAAAGAATCAAGAATCAGAGAGTTTTATATAAGATTCTTGAGTTTTGATTTGACTTGTTCTTGGTTCAAGATAGGTTTATAAATACTGAAATAGACAGTAACTCTCAGACAAGAATCGATCAAACAGTCTCTTCGTTGTCTCTTCTTAATCACTGCATGTGATACAACTACTCACTGTGTTTAATATTACCTTATCCTAATCCTTTAAAACTCATTTTTTTTTCTTTTAGTTGGACTATTTTGTTTTCTTGCATTAGTGTTATTTCTCTTTTCAAGATAATCTTGCCAGCAATATAAAAATAATAATAATGCATGTATATATGTATATGTAGCAATATAAAAAATCAAATATCTTCGGAAGAGAGGAAGTGGTTTTTGTTTTGTATCACACTTTTGTTATGTATCTAAAGCATAATACAAGAAATATATATATACGTATACGAACATATAAGGACAACATAGCTAATATGACCCGTGGGGTTTGAAGCAATAATGTGCTTTACTAGTACTTTTGGAGTTTCCTCAGTTAATAAACTCTAAACCTATTAAGCCTATGAGTAGATTAGGAACATCATTCTTACATTAAGCCTATTTGGGTTGGTAAGGAAGGGAATATAAGAGACAAGATCATCCCGTGACCTTTAAGCCACTTGGGTGAACGTGAAACAAAGAAGGTTCGTAACAAAGATTAAAAAAAAACAAAACCAAATAGGGCTCAACCGGGTTCGAACCGGTGACCTCTCGATCTGCAGTCGAATGCTCTACCACTGAGCTATAGGCCCATTTGATTAAAATAATCATTTATTTAGTTAATAAAATTATATTTTCAATTCAAAAGATCATAATGTAACAAATTGGGAAGGATGATGTGTTCTTGCAAAGAGTGGTTTGGTCAACATAGAGAGAAGAGTAATCTTAAGCTAGTGAGACTTGCTTCTCGAGTTTCACATGTCTTTCTACTTCTACTTCTTGCTATATCCTTCATTGCACTTTCCATTTGCATCCTTGACCATCCATAATTACTATTTGTATGTTAGAAGAATTTGATCAGTACATATGTCTAATTATATTTGAATGAATATAGTTAGCATTTGGTAGTGAAAGCACGTATATACTCGTTCGTAAATAAACATATCATCAATCGTTCACTCTTAAAAAAAATTTGTTACGTTTTGTTAAGACTAGGTAATGTCCCGCGCATATGCGCGGGTTGTTGTATATTTATTTAATTATTTTAATTTATTTATTATTTATAAAAATAGATTAAATAAATTTTAATGCTTATGACATTTTTACATGTTATTTGCTTAAATCATACAATAGAAACATACATCCATATCTTTTGAATTTATTCGTTGATTAACTGTTCAATTAATCAATTTTGATAGTAATTTTATTTAGTACTTTTCAGTATTTTTTGATAAAACAATAATATTGTTAATAATAAAAATAGAAATAATATTGGAAGAATTTAAAAAATACCCCTTTTAAAAATACCTCTTTTTAAATTTACCCCCTTTTCAAACTTTATCAAAACAACCACTAAAAATGTTGAAATTTATCCAAATATGTGTGTAAACTTATAAATATACACAAAAATTACCTTTATTTGTGTATAAAATTTTATTTATTTCAATGTCTTACAAATTGGTTTGAATATAACAAAAAAATATTTTGTTAAAATAATTACATACTTTGAAAATAAAATAAATATACATGAATATGTGAGAAAGAAAAAAACATATAAAGTAAAACAATGAAAATGGTTTATTTAGCTTGATTTTCTTATGGTGCGATGGTCAGAAATCAATATTTTTGAATCCATCGATAAAGTAATTTCCTTATAACCATAAAATATTATTATACATATGTATTATACATTTAATAGTAAAAAAAACAATGAAAAAATGAAGAAGAAATATAATTGAAAACAAAAGTTTTAACCAAATATATAATCAAGCTCTTACAATGATATCTTAATTGAGCTTTCAACCCATGCAAGAACATTAAAAATTAAACAAAGAAAATATTGAGAATATCATATATGGTGGAGGAGGATGTAAAAATGAGTATTTATAGGATAAAATATGATGTAAGTTACAATTCTGAAATAATTAAATCAGAGGAGTTATAATTATATTTTATAGTGTGTTAATTGAAGTTAAATGGAGGAAACAAATAGTCAATTGAAAGGTTATATAATTTAAGTTACAATTTAATAGTAAAGTGTGGATTTCAAGTATGAATTAAAGTATATGACTAAATGTGTTAGATATTTGGTTTAATTAAAAATAAATATTATAATTTAAAAATAAATGCTAAATGGACCAATAAGGAGAGAGTGAAACCTTAAAAATTCCCAAGAAATAATTTTATTTTTAATCTCTTTTTATATTCCTCTTAATTTAAGTTATATTTCTAGGTTTAATTATATTTTTCATCCTTGTAGTATATATATAATAGATAGAAAATGGAATACCAAATTTTTTTTTAGATAGGAAATCAAGTATAAAATTCAAAGTTAAAACAAATTATAATGTTCTTTGTATTATTACATGTTGAATCACAAACTAAATAGAGAATTTTTGAGAAATACCCCTTTTGGTGTACCCCTTTTTAAAAATACCCCCTTTATCTATCCATTTTCAAAAATACCCCTTTTTAAATATAAAAATTATAAAGTTTTATATAGTTTATAAGGTACTTCTATATAATAACTACTACTGGGAGATTCGATACAAATATTTTAAAATGTTTTAAATAGTTTTAAGTCGTTTTTATAAGTTTTATAAGGTTTTTAAAAGGTTTTTAAAATGATTTATACCGTTTTTATAAGGTTTTTATAAGCTTTTTATAATTTATTTTTACGCTATTTATGAAAGGTATATAAAGTTTTATACACATATAAAGGTAATTTGTGTATATATTTATAAGTTTACACAC